>NW_027202530.1:0-211234 GCF_024711535.1 Dipodomys merriami | reverse complement strand
TTTTTCCTCTTATAAATTTTATTTTAGGGGTATATGTGTGTGTGCATTTTTCTTTCTTTTTTCTTTTTTTTAAAAATAGTTTTTGTTTTTTTGTATAGCTCTACTGAACTTCTGATCTTTTTTCTTTCTTTCTTATCCTTTTCACCTTTTCTTCTCTTTCGTTCTTCTTTATGTGACTTAATTGTTGTTCTGCACATCCTCAGATAAACCCGTAGTTGATTATTAGACCTTATCCCCCATTGTGTACACACTTAATCCACAAATTTGTTACTCAATTCAAAACCTCTTAGACTTAAATTCCTTAATAGCAGTACTACCTCTTTATACCTATATAATATTTTAAGTATTTTTATTTTGTTTTTCACATCTCTTTATATCCATCCCCTTCTCTCAGTATTTCCACGTTCTTCTCTGAATATTTTGTTCAAAAACATAATATTTTTAAGTCTTACTTTTCTATATTTCCTGGTCTCTTTTTTTTCCCTTACTCTTTCTTCTTTTTATTCTCTCTCTACTTTCATCCTATCCAACCTATTTCCTGCTTTGAGATTAGGATTTAGTTAAGTTAACTCTCTCTGTGCCTTCCCACATCACTCTATTCCTATTTTTTACCCACATCTCTCCCTAAACCTAATAATTTCTGATTTACCAAATTCTTCTTTGTGCTTCGTAGACCATTAATATATAGTTGTTTAATGTTGAATAGATGTATCCGTTGAACTAGATTGTATCTGCAGACTATTGACTGTGCAAATACAGACTTTGGTTGATGCTGGCCTTAAGTTAGTGTTCTAGAACAAAACTGGTGTTATTTTCATCCCAAATGGGCAGAGTAAGCCGGTAAAACACAAGAAAAATTGCAAATCCGGGTATCTCAACTCCCACTCATGATAATCAGGGCACAGAACAGATAATGAATAATCCAGAGGAGAGTTCCCAAATAGCTCTACAAACACTGCTGTCAAAAATACAAAGGATTCTGTATGAGCGTGATAAGGAGAGAGTGGAGGCAAATAAAACATAAATGGAGGCAAACAAAAGGTAAATGCAGGAAAAGACTGAAAGCCTAAAAAGGACTCTGTATGAGCGTGATAGGGAGAGAGAGGAGGCAATCCAAAGGTTTATACAGGATTTCAATAGCGTGAGGAAGCTACTAAGAAACTGATAGAGGATTTGCATGAGCAGCTTGAGAATACTCAAAGAGAAAGGCAGGAATGGTGTGAGCAGGCTGAGAACACTGAAAGAGAACTACAGGAATGGCATGAACATGAGGAAGATAAGCAAAGTGTAATACAGGAATTGAGAGAGCAGGATGAGAATACACAAAGATCACTAAAGGCACTCATGGAATCCATTAACAAAAAGCTGAAGGAAGTCAGGGACCACAAAGGGAATGCTGAATGGAATCGAACAGATTGAATGGGAGTCCCGGGAAACCATAGCCAATCAACTAAGTGATTTGAGAATAAACACTGAACACCAAATTAAGGAAGTAAAGAAGTTCATACAAGATCTAAAACAAAGCTTCAACAAAAAATTTGAAGACATCACAGCTTACAAATTAGAAGGAAAAGAAATAAAAAACAAAGTAGAAAGTCTTGACAGCAGGTTAGAACATGCAGAAGATCGAATCTCGGGGATTGAAGACAGCCAAGATATTATAGAGAAAGAATGTACAACCATCGAAGACAAGTCCAAGAAAAATGATAGATCTATCCAAAACTAGGAAAACACCATCAGAAGGCCTAATCTAAGGATAATGGGTGTAGAGGAGCACCTAGAAACAGAAGTTAATGGTCTAGGAAATGTAACAGGAACCTAGCAGAGAACTGCCCAAACATGCAAAAAGATAGGCCTATTCAGATACAGGAAGCTTGTAGAACTCCAAATAGACCAGACCAGAATAGGATATTCCATGGTCACCATATAATCCACAAAACATCAATTCAGACCAAGGAAAAGATCCTTAAAGCTGTGAAGGAGACAAGATTAATCACCTATAAAGGGAAACCAATTAGAATCACCTCAGATTTCTCAGCAGAGAAAATCAAAGCAAGAAGAGCCTTGACTGATGTATGCCAAGCCCTAAAAACAAAAAACTATCAACCAATATACTGTACCCAGCTAAACTCTCCTTCATAACTGAAGGCCAAACAAAAATCTTCCATAGCAAAGAAAAATAGACACAATAAATCTCCACCAAACCAGCCCTACAAAATATTCTTAAAGATGTCCTACAGATAGAAAACCAACAAGACCACAATAAAGGCCAAGAAACTGCACCCAAACTGAGAATCCAAGAACCATGGGAAGAACCCAGTTTTCGCAGCCCCCAAAAAGGTGGATAACATGTCAAGAACTCCCGAACACCTCTCAGTCCTATCTCTCAATATTAACGGACTTAATTCTCCAATTAAGCAATATAGACTGTCTAGTTGGATTAAAAAGCAAGATCCATCTATCTCCTGCCTTCAAGAGTCACATCTTGCCCATAAAAATAAACGCAATTTCAATGTTAAAGGCTCGAACAAAATCTACCAAGCAAACAGCCCCCAAAAACAGTCGGGAATTGCAATTCAAATATCAGATAAAATAGAATTCAAATTAAAATTTGTGAGAAGAGATAAAGGAGGTCACTACATACTAATTAAGGAATCTCTCCTTCAAGAGGATATCACAATTCTAAATATTTGTTCGCCAAACTACAGAGCACCCAAATTTATTCAAGAAACACTACTTTCCCTCAAATCCCACATAGATCCAAAGACATTAATTGTTGGGGATTTTAACACACCACTCTCCCCACTAGATAGATTAACTCGGCAAAAATTCAACAGAGAAACTGCAGATCTAAACAACTGCATATATCAACTAGATTTAACAGACATCTACCGAATATTTCACCCAGCAGCATCAGAATACATGTTTTCTCAACAGCACATGGAACATTTTCTAAAATAGACCATATTTTAGGCCACAAAGCAAACCTGTCCAAATTCAGAAACTGAAGTTATACCTTGCATTCTCTCTGACCACAAGGGAATAGAATTAGAACTCTACACCAAAAACCACCAAAGAAAGTCCGGTAACACATGGAGGCTGAACAACACACTGCTGAATCACAAGTGGGTCATGGAAGAGTTTAGAAATGAAATTCAAATGTTCATGCTATTTAACAAAAATTAGCAGAGAGATTATCTCTCCTCTGGGACACAGCAAAGGCAGTACTCAGAGGCATGTTTATAGCTCTGAGTTCCTACATCAACAAATTGGAGAGATCTGAAACCACCAATTTAATGAGACATCTGAACCTCCTTGAAAATGAGCAGCAAGAAAAACCCCAATCAAGTAGACGGAAATAAATAATTAAAATTAATCAGAATTAAATGAATTAGAATCCAAAAAAAACTATAGAAAGAATCAACAAAACAAAGAGATGGTTCTTCGAAAAAATTAACAAAATTGACAGACACTTAGCAAATCTTATCAGAAAAAGAGGAGAACACACCCAAATAAATAAACTCAGAGATGAGAATGGAAACATCACCTCAGAAACAACCAAGATTCAAAACAATATAAGGGAATAGTTCTCAAAACTTTATGCTAATAAGCTTGAGAACTTGGCAGAAATGGACCTTTTCCTAGCAAATATTGACATGCCAAAACTAAACAAAGATGAGTTAAACCATCTTTACAGGCACATATCAAGCATTGAAATAGAAACCGCAATAAGAGACCTCCAAGCTAAGAAAAGTCCAGGACCAGAGGGTTTTACAGCAGAATTCTACAAGGCCTTCAAAGCAGAGTTCATACCAATACTCCTCCAACTCTTCAATGAAATTGAAAGAGAAAGTTTACTACCAAACACATTCTATGAAGCCATCATAACCCTCATCCAAAAACCAGGCAGGGACTCATCAAAAAGGAGAACTATAGACACATTTCTTTGATGAACATTGGTGCAAAACTTCTCAACAAAATTTTAGCCAATCGACTTCAACAATTCATCCAAAAATTCATATACCATGATCAAACAGGAATCATTTCAGGGATGCAAAGCTGGTTCAATATATGCAAATCAATTAATATTATTCATCACATCAACAGGAGCAAGGATAAGAACCACATGGATTTCTCCATAGATGCTTAAAAAAGCATTAGACAAGATCCAACACCTTTTTATGATGAAGGTTTTGGAAAAAAGAGGAATCCATGGAACATTCCTCAATACAATATGACAAACCTACAGCCAGCCTTATAATTAATGGTGAAAAACTACAGCCATTTCCTCTTAACTCAGTAAAAAGACAAGGATTTCCACTCTCTGCACTTTTCTTCAATCTAGTATTAGAATGCCTAGCTACAGCAATAAGACAAGATGCAACATAAAGAGGATCCAAATAGGGAAAGAAGAAAAAAAACTCTCCATCTTTACAGATGACATGATCTTGTATTTAAAGAATCCCATAGACTCCACTCCCAAATTACTCAAGCTGATTCAAAACTTTGGAAAAGTAGCAGGTTATAAAATTAACCCTCCAAAATCAATGGCTTTTCTGTATGCCAACAATGAGAAAAGTGTGGCTGAAATTAGGAAAGCAACTCCATTTGTAATAGCACCACAAAAAATAAAATACCTAGGAATTAACTTAACCAAAGAAGTGAAGGATTTGTATGATGAAAACATTAAAAACTTGAAAAAGGAAATCAACACAGAACTTAGAAAATGGAAAAACTCCCATGCTCCTGGATTAGAAAGATTAACATCGTGAAACTGGCAATATTTCCCAAGGCTATCTACAAATTCAATGCGATACCTATCAAAATTCCAATGTCATTCTTCACGGAAAAAGAAGAGACAATCAAAAAATTCATATGGAACAATAAAAGACCCCGTATAGCAAAAACAATCCTCAAAAGAAAAAAACACTGCTGGAGGAATATCAATACCAAATTTCAAACTCTACTATAAAGCCATAGTAATCAAAACAGTAATCAAAACTAGCACAACAGACCTCAGGACGAGTGGAAGAGAACTGAAAACCCAGAAATGAACCTACAGACCTATAGCCATCGAATCTTCAATAAGGGAGCTAAAAAATAGAATGGAAGAAAGACATCCTCTTCAGTAAATGATGCTGGCAAAATTGGTTAACTACTTGTAGAAAACTAAAGCTAGATCCTTATATATCACCTTGCACCAGAATCAACTCCAAATGGATCAAAGACCTCGGAGTCAAAGCAGACACTCTGAAAACATTACAGCATGGAATAGGAGAAACCTTAGGTCTCCTTGGCACAGGCCAAAATTTTCTGAATAGAGACCCAGAAACACAACAAATCAAAGAAAGGTTGGATGAATGGGATTGCATGAAGTTGCAGAGCTTCTGCATGGCAAATGACATAGCTAGCAAGGTCAATAGAAAGCCCACGAATTGGGAGAAGATCTTCACTAGCCATACATTGGACAAGGTTCTCATATCTAAAATATACTTGGAACTCAAAAAATTAAATCCCCCAACAACAAATCCTCAAAGAAACAACTGCCCAATAAATAAGTGGGCTAAAGACTTAAAGAGAAACTTTAAGAAGGAAGAAGGATGGCCAATAGACACATGAAGAAATGCTCAACGTCCCTAGCAATAAAGAAATGCAAATCAAAACAACATGAAGATCCCATCTCACCACAGTTAAAATGGCAAAATCAAGAACTCTTAACAACAATGGATGGTGGTGGGTATGTGGACACAAGGGAATCTTATTTCATTGTTGGTGGGAGTGTAAACTTACAAACTTACAAACAAGACCACACTACAGTTACCAGCACAACTATGTTTATTGCAGCACTATTTACTATAGCTATGATATGGAACCAACCCAGATGCTCCTCAGTAGATGAATGGATCAAGAAAATGTGGTATACATAGACTATGGAATTCTATGCCTCCATCAGAAGGAATGACATTGCCCCATTTGTTAGGAAATGGAAATACTTGGAAAAAATTATATTAAGTGAAGGAAGCCAAGCCCAAAAAACATAGGTCCTATGGTTTCCCATATTTGCAATATCTAGTGTATGTACGAATCAAGCAGAAAAGGTCAGATAAGGTGATGTTAGGAAAATGAACCCTAAGATATGTATTTAATTTTTTTCTTTATTGTATTTGTTTCTAACACATTTATAGGATTATTTCTTTGTTGCTTTGTATGTTCCATCCCCATAGTATAACCCCTGCTTTCACTGTATTTGATGTCGGTAAAATTTTTGGAGGGGAAGGGGAAAAACAAGTCGTTTAAATAAGGATACAGGTAGACCCGTTGCAACAATGAGAAATACAAGTTTTCATGTCAAAAACTAACTTTATAACTTTGGTGGGCGTGGGATTAGGTGGGGGGAGGGGAGAGGCTGGTAATGGATGGGAAGGGGAAACAAAGTTGGAGGCTACAATGCTTGATAAGAAATGTAGTCATTATCTTGCCCATATAATTGTAAACCTTCTGTACAGTATTTTCACAATAAAATATAAATAAAATTTAAAAAAAGACTTCCCTGTATAAATCATCTAAAGACATCCCTATAGGAAGGTGTCCAAAGATAAATAAGACAAAGCTCATTCTTGGGAGAGACTCTAAACGTGAGAAGACTGTGACAAATGCCTCTATTTAATTATGTATCATGCTTCAATGCAAAATTTTTAATGATAAATGAGTCAATGTCCTAAATTATTGTGTATAATTTTATAATAGATGTGCAAAATGTAAATGGGAATGATAATATAAATAAAATAAACATTAAAAGATTGAATCAAATAAAAAATAAATACAAAATCAATAATGACAATCATAACATGTAATAAACATACATATGTAAGTATATATCATATATTACACATGTATAGAAATACCTTTTCCATTGCAAGACCTTCATTCAGGACATGGGAACTCTAGCCTGAATTTCTTTTCCTCAATGACAGTAAATTTTTCCTTCACCCATGGTATAAAAGAGTTACCTGGATGGTGAGATCAAATCCCACCAATGGTATAAATACTGGCCCCAGTTCCAAGACAGTAACTTAATTTTTTAATGGAAGCAGTTTATTCAGTTTATTCAGTTCCATACTGAACATTAAATAAAAAGCAGTATAGAATTTTGTACATCTATTCAGACATCCTTCCCTTAACCCAAAAGTGCTTCTCGGAATACTACATTGTTTCTGTTTTTGTATATTTTTATTGTAAAAATGTTGGACAGAGTGGTCACAGTTACATGAGAAAGGTCATGAGTATATTTCGTATTGAGCATTGTTCCCTCCTCCTTTCTTTTCCCCCTATCATCCCTTACCTCCCATCTCCACAACTACTCCCCCTGCCAAGCTCAGTGACTTAATTTTTTAGTTTTGTCTTGTCACGAGGTTTGAACTCAAGTACTAGCAAATCTGCACTTCCCTCACATTGCTACAAGTTCCTGAGTTCAAATCCCAGTCTAGAAAGAAAACTGGCAGAAATTCAAAACCAGAGAGCTCGATTATTTTTAAATTTAGTTAAATAATCAATTAATTTTTGTCTTTTTTCTTTTCTTTTTTTTAAGGATGAAAAGAATAGTATTCCTTTAATTATGGTATAATAAATACCTAAGAGTTGGTAGGAATATAGTGTAGGTCATTCAATCATAAATAGGCGTCTATGATGCTTTTTACCAACATATAGTTATTTGTATAATACTCTCTGTCTATCCTTTTATCGCTGTTTTGGCCAATCCTGGGACACGACCTCAGCACCTGGGAACCACCTCACAGCTTCATTGGCTAGAGGCTGTTGTGCACACACTCAAGTATTCATGAATTATACCTGATAGGGCCTGAGTTCAGATCCTAGCACTGCTAAAAATTTAATCTCAGAGTATGAAGCCAAGTGTGACACCTGTTTTCCTTTTCAGGGAGACTCCTGGGTGTCAGGCATAATGGAGAACACATCTACAAATCTAGATGATATGTGATCTTATGTAAACAATGTAATAAATAGTTAGGATTCATCACAGTCAATAAAATAAATGGTAAATTACAAATTCCAAACTCTACTATAAAGCCATAGTAATCAGAACAGCTTGGTATTGGCATAAGAACAGACCTCAGGACCAATGGAATAGAATTGAAAACCCAGAAATGAACCTACAGACCTATAGCATTCTAATCTTCGATAAGGGAACTAAATCAATAGAATGGAAGAAAGACAGCCTCTTCAGTAAATGGTGCTGGCAAAATTGGTTAAGTACTTGTAGAAAAATAAAGCTAGATCCTTATAGATCACCCTGCACCAGAATCAACTCCAAGTGGATCAAAGACCTCGAAGTCAAAGCAGACACTATGAAAACATTACAGGATGGAATAGGAGAAACCCTAGATCTCCTTGGCTCAGGCCGAAATTTTCTGAATAGAGACCCGGAAACACAACAAATCAAAGAAAGGTTGGACAAATGAGATTGCATAAAGTTGCAGAGCTTCTGCATGGCAAAGGACATAGCTAGCAAGATCAATAGAAAGCCTCTGGATTGGGAGAAGATTTTTACTAGCCATACAACGGACAAGGGTCTCATATCTAAAATATACTTCGAACTCAAAAAATTAAATCCCTCAACAACAAATCCTCAAAGAAACAACTGCCCAATAAATAAGTGGGCTAAAGACTTAAAGAGAAATTTCTCTGAAGAAGAAAGAAGGATGGCCAATAGACACATGAAGAAATGCTCAACATCCCTAGCCATAAAAGAATTGCAAATCAAAACAACATTGAGATACCACCTCACTCTAGTTAGAATGGCAAAAATCAAGAACTCTAACAACAACAGATGCAGGAGGGGATGTGGACAGAAGGGAACCTTACTTCATTGTTGGTGGGAATGTAAACTTGTTCAACCACTTTGGAAAGCAGTATGGATGTTCCTCAAAATACTTCACATAGATCTCCTCTATGACCCAGCAACCCAACTTTTGGGCATCTACCCAAATGTTTACAAACAAGACCACACTAAAGCTATCAGCACATCTATATTATTGCAGCATTATTTACCAAAGCTAAGATATGGAACCAACCCAGATGCCCCTCAGTAGATGAATGGATCAAGAAAATGTGGTATATATACACAATGGAATTCTATGCCTCCATCAGAAAGAATGACATTGCCCCATTTGTTAGGAAATGGAAAGGCTTGGCCAAAATTATATTAAGTGAAACAAGCCAGGCCCAAAGAAACATAGTCCCATGGTTTCCCTTATTTGCAACATCTAGTAGATCTATGAGTCAAGCGGAAAAGGTCAGATAATGTGATGTTAGGAAAATGAACCCTTAGATATGTATTTTAATGTTTTTTTTTGTCTTTCATGCACGTGTTTCTAAAGCATTTAAAAGATTATTTCTTTGTTGTTTTGTATGTCTCTCCATCACAGTATAACCCCTGCTTTCACTATATTTGATGTCAGTATAACTTGTGGAGGAGATAGGGAAAAACAAGTCGTTTAAGGATACAGGTGGACCTGTTGCAACAATGAGAATTACAAGTTGTCATGTGCAAAACGAGCTTTACAACGTCGGTGCAGGGGTGGGGGTGAGGAGTGGGAGGGGGGAGGCGTGGGAAGGGATGTGAAGGGTAAACAAAAGAGGAGGCTGCAATGCTTGGTAAGAAATGTACGCATTATCCTGCCCATGTAATTGTAACCCCTCTGTACAGTATGTTCACAAGTAAAATAAAATAAAATTTAAAAAAATAAATAAATAAACGTTAAATTAATGAAAAATATAAAAAAGTACAATGAATAACCACACCTCACATAATATAGACTGAACATCTGTATGGAAGTTTAATCCTGTCTTTAAAATATATATAAAGTGTACGTTTGCCAGGTCAGGGGCTTGAATTCAGGCCTAGGGAACAGGCCTGACTTACTGGTCTTCAAGCACGGTGAGCTTCCCCTTTCCCCACAGTGCAACAGAGTTACCAAGACCCCGGTTTCAAATTCCAGGACTTGCAGACAAGAAAATGGCACACATTCCAAACCAGGAAGCTTCATTAGCATTTTTTAATATTTTTTTTAAGTTCAGTTAGCATTTATTTGATACATATTGATTTTATACCATGAGAGGTTTTCAAAAAAGGGGTTTAAACTTTTACATTTCAGCATAGCACATTGGTGTTTCTATTTTGACCATCTGCCCTGAATAGTGAGAACAAAAATAAGGATATCATTTCTCTCTAGAATGTCGGAACGGTTGAATTTATTTCTATTTAGAGTTATTTCTACAATTATAAACTCTCTGCATTTGTGTCGTATGAGTTTTCCTCAGTGCCTACCACGACACCCACTAGGGGAGTCCTCATAGCACAAAAAGTTTGGTTTCTGAATAAAACCTGACTTCTGTGAGGACAGTAGGTACTTCTAAGTATTTTGGGAATAAACTGGATTGTTAAATGAAAAACGAAAACAATGGGACTGTGATGTATCTCAGTAGTGGAGTACTTGCCTAAAGAGCATAAGACCCTGGCAGAAAAGGTTCCTAAATCTCAGGATTTTAGAATTTTATGATCTGCAAGAACAAACTTCTTTTTTTTACTTATTTTTTGGTCCTGGGGCTAGAACTCAGGGGTTATCCCTGTGCTCTTCAGCTCAAGGCGAGTGATCTGCTACTTCATTCACAGCACCACCTCGGTTTTCTAGTAGTTTATTGGAGATAAGAGTCACTCGGACTTTCCTGCTGGGCTGACTTTGAACCACCAACCTCAGATCACAGCTTCCTGAGTAGCTAGGATTATAGGCATGAGTCACCAGTGCCAGGCACGAACAAATTTCTTAAAGATTGATTCTGAGAAAAGAAACTTGGAATAAACTTTTAGTATAAATAATTTATAATGCCATGTTTAAGGCACTAATTCAGAAATATTTATTCATTGGCTGGTTTCTTATTTTATTTAAAGATATATATATATATATATATGCATTATTAATATATATATACATATATATTTTTAAAAACATAGCTTAGAAGTGCACCTAAGAGCTTATGTGCTCATGAAAAGTTATACAACTGCACAAGCTTCATTTTTTTTCAGTTTGGTTGGTACCTTAAATTAGGTGGGATTTGTGTATTGTCTTTTTGTTCTCTGTTTTTGGAGGATTTCTCTCCCTTTTATCCCCCTAACTCCTCTCCTCACATTTGAACACAGCTTGCTTTTTCTGGGCTTCATTGTTCATAGTTGATTTTCTACCACTTCAGCTATGCCTGTAGCCTGGCATTTGCCAGTTAATTGGAACTGATATCTCTCAGGATATTCTGCATTCATTGGCTTTGAAATTTCATCTTCAGTTCTCAGCCTCCTGAGTAGTTACAGATGTGAGCCACTGTGGTGCCTAGGGATAAATTAGACTTTGGTTGGTGTATTATTTTTGTTTTTCTAAGCATGGGATCATCTACTATAGTATTTCTCTTAATGTCCTAGGTCTGAAGTAAGATATAATACATATGTAAATCTGTATAATTTTCATAAGATGTAGTAAATTTAATATTTGTTATAAGTGTAATAATAGTCAGTAAATATAATTAATAAATAATACAAAAAACAATATGCAGTAAACATAAGTATGTAGATATTAATCATTTCAAATGTGGATGAAAATTAATTTACAGGGCTGGGAATTGAATTCAGGCCTAGGGAACAGGCTTGGATTGTTTGTATTCAAAGAGTGAGTTTCCCCATTCCCCACAGTGCATTAGAGATTCCCAGACTCCAATTTCAAATCCCAGGCCTGGCAGAAAAAAAAAAATGAGCATGCATTCCAAGTCAGGGAGCCCCATTAGTATTTTTAATATTTTTGAAATTTATTTTACTTTATTTTCTATATATTTTAATATTTTATTTATTTATTTATTTATTTATTTATTTATTTATTTAGCCTTGAAGTTAGGTCGTGGCAACTCTGCCTCAGCTTCCATCACCCTAGCCTGGGTTGGTGCAGCCTCTGGACACACACCCCATCCTGGGATCCTAGGCCTCAGGGGCTGATAGGAAAAAAAAAGTGAAAATGGCATGGAAAAATAGCCAAGAATTGTGAACAGTTAGAGGTTTCTTGGTTTTCCTTCCTTGCATGGTGACCATCCCGGGTACAAATGACAAAACTGCAACCTGTAGGTCACACGGCATTGCTGTCAGCTGGCTGTCAGTGAAGCCATAGGCTTCTGCACACCTAGGCCCTGAGTTTGAATCCCAGTCATGACATTTACACAGGGATGGAGAGCCTAAGAAACTATTGCCTGTACATAGGAACACCAGAGAAATGTGGTCAATGTCATGGTTGGATGAGTAGTTTGTCAATTAGTCTAGCAAAAATTAAATCCAGTATTCACAAGATGTGGATTGATTTTAATTTATAGTTTATTATGTATTAAAAATTGTGTGTGTGTGTGTGTGTGTGTGTGTGTGTGTGTGTGTGTGTGTGTGTGTGTGTGTGTGTGTGTGTGTGTGTGTGTGTGTTTTGTCAGTATCGGGGACTGAACTCTGGGACTGGGCGTTGTCCCTCAGCTTTTCAGCTCAGGGTTAGGGCGGTACCATGTGAGACACTGTGCCATTCCCTGCTTTTTTTGACCATGTGTTTGCTGAGGAATCGAATTTGGGACTCTTGCATGCAAGATAAGCACTCTCCCACTGAGCCACCTTCCCATCCCCTAAAATAATACTTTTGATTAAATGGAGTCCTCACTAAATACCTGAGAATCACTAGGAAGGTAGTATATGTCATTGAATACTAGATAAACATCACTGGCAGTATCTAAATATATATTTATTTGTATACCACCATTTGCATAGAAATATACTGCTATTTTGGCCAAACCTGTATCTCCATCCTAGGTCCTGGGATCTACCTGGCACCTGAATGTGCTAGAGGCTGCCGTGCTGACACTCACCCATTCGTGAATTCGGCCTCTAGGCCCTCATTTCAGGTCCCAGCATTGCTAAATGTCTTCCTGGAGTAAGATTGCAAGTGTGATACCTGTTTTCCTTTTCTTTGCAAGTGCTGGGTGTCAGGTATGATGTTTATAATATGTCTGCAAAAGCTACATGCTATGGAATAGATTTGAATGAATGTAATAAATGTTATAGGTGCACTCACAGTCCATAAAATAAATGGTAAACAAATAAATATATAGTAAAATATAATGAATCATTCCAACAAACAAGATATAGACTGAATGTATGGATATAATTATAAATGATATAATAAAAATGTGTATAAATGTTATGTTCTCCAAGGCTCAGGATTGAATTCAGGCTTAGGTAACAGGCCTGAATTCCTTGTCTTCAAGGGAGGAGAGCTTCCCTTTTCTCCCATCCCCTGCCCCAAGTGCATCAGAATTACCCAGATCCCAAGGTGACATCCCTGGCCTGGTAGACAACAAAATGTCACAAAATCCATGACAGGGAGCTTCAATAGTGTTAATTAATTAATTTATTTATTAATTTTTGCCAAGCATGGGGTTTGAACTCAGTTTGTGGCAACTTCTCCTCAGTTTCCCTCACCCTAGCCTGGGATGGTGCAGCCTTTAGACCCACAGCCCATCCTGTGGTCCTAAGCCTCAGGGGTTCACAGGAAAAGAAAATGAAAACAGCACCAAAAAAAAAAAGCCACAAACTGCAGACGGTCAGCAGATTCTGTTTTCCTTCCTTGCACATTGACCATACTGGATGTGAATCATATGGCTGCAACTTGTAGGTCATCTAGCATTTCTGATGGCTGGCTCTATCAGTGAAGCCATAGGCCAATGTGGACACTAGGCCCTGAGTTTGAATCCCAGTCATGCCACTTACAAGGGACTGAAGTGCCAAAGAAACTATTGTTTGTCCATAGGAACATCAGAGGAATGTGATTAATGTCATGGTTGGATGAGTAGTCCGTCAATCAGTCTTGCATAAAATTAGACCCAATAATCACTGGACAGGAATTGAATTTAATTCATAGTTTATTAGGCATTAAAAGAATACTATTGATTAAATGGACTGTCAAATTCTCTATCTTGGTGTGTGTGTGTATATGTGTGTGTGTGTGTGTGTGTGCGTGCGTGTTTGTGTGTGTGTGTGTGTGTGTGTGTGTGTGTGTGTGTGCGTGTGCCAGTCCCAGTGTTTGAATTCAGGGCCTGATCTTTTGTGCTCAAGACTAGCACTCTATTACTTCAACCAGAGCTCTACTTCTGGCTTTTTGGGTGTTTAATTGGAGAAAAGAGTCTCATATAGACTTTCTTTCTTGCATTTGGCATCCTCAGATCTCAGCTTCATTTGGAGCTAAGATTAAAGGGGTGAGCCAAGAGCACCTGCCCTCTACCTGTTACCCATTACCTTGGCCCTCTTCTAAGTCTCAGTAGAAAATGTCTCACCATGCTCACTTTTTTTTTGGCCAGTCTTGTGGCTTGAACACAGGGTCTGGGCATGTCCCTGAGCTTTTGCTCAAGGTTAGCACTTTTATTGCTTAAACCAGTTTCACTTTTGGATTTTTCTGTTTCTGTGGTAGAGAGGAATCGAACTCAGGGCTTCATGTGTGTTAAGTAAGCACTCTACCAGTAAACCACATTCAAAGCCCAAGGCTTACTTCTAATGGGAGTTATGACTGTGGGATTTATTGGATTACCCCTTTGGGCACAGAAATTGCTGGATATTTTCTATGTTTCCCAGGAATTGGGACCAGCTTGAGACTCGGCAATGAGGAATGATGAATGAGTTATGGCAGCAGCCCCCAGAGGCCTAGGCTCACATCCTACAGAGGGATAGAGGATATGGAGTCACAACCTTGGACAACTCCTACAGCCTAAGAATTGTGGTTTCCCTTGAGAAGTGCCAGGACATAATTTACCCGTTGTACATACCAGTTGCACACACCAGCCCACTCAAAGCTTTCCTGGCTTCAGTTCTTAAACTGCAGTGAAGGATGCTTGGTCAAGATGCCTGCTCAGACTTAGTACTCTCTGAGGGCTTGTTCCAGCTTGCCCAGTTTGGGGGGCTGGGCATGGGCAACCTGCTCAATGCCCACTATCCAGGCCCTGTCCCTGAGCGCTTTTGATCAAGGGTAGTGCTCTGCACCTTGAGCCATGGGCCACTCAGGGTTTTTTTTGTTATTATTTTGTTTGGATTTCCTGTGATCTCTTAAGAACTATGAATGTCGAGGTCTTTCCTACCCAGGCTGAATTCAAATTTGCATCTCAGCCTCCTGAGGATCTAGGATTACAGGCAAGAGCCACTGACACCTGGCTTCCTTTTCTTCTTGTTGTTCTTTTTTTTCTTGACAATCTGAAATCTTCACGGTGTCATTCCAATGGTTTGCAGTCCCAGGCCTGGAATTCCAATTCTAGGACGGCCACCCACAAATGGAGGGAGATCCTGACTAACTCATTCCTATTCATGTGAATGCTAATGGAACATTATAAAAATAATAATTAAATTTTCAGTTAATTCATGACTCTATTTTAGAATGCCACACAAAAATTATTGAATTTATATCTTCCATTCTAGCACCATGGTATGATAAAGGATATTGACTGAATTTTTTATTAATGATTTTATAAGTATTAGATGATGATACTTCATTAAATGGAAGCATAATTTAATGACTAATAATTTGTAAAAATATATAATTTAATAATATCCTCACATTCCGTCTGTCAGTATATATATATATATATATATATATATATATACATATATGGCACTACTGTGGATTGATCACAGGTCCTCAGAATGTCCTGGCAGCTCAGTTTTCTGGAGGCTGGTGGGCTAAGACTGTTACCCCGTTTATGGATTGGGTATTGTAGGCCGTGAGTTGAAATCCCAGCATGGCCAATAATGTATTCATGGAGTAACAAGCCAATTTTGACACATTTTTTTCCTTCTCTGTGAAAGTACTGGGTCTCAGTATATGTGATATGATGTAATAAAATAAATGTTTTTGTGTAATAATACTAAATAAATAAGGGTAATAAATGTCATATGGAATAAACCCATGTATGTAAATAGAACTCATATATGAGTATTATTTTTTCCAGTACTGGGACTTCAGTTCAGGTCCTTGGAACTTTTCTGAACTTCTTGTCTTCAAGGACGGTGATCTTCCCCTGAACCCACAGTGCCACAGAGTTACCCAGACCCTGATTTTAAATGCCAGGCCTGCCAGTGAAAAGGTGCAAATTCCAAGCCAATGCCTTATTATTATTATTATTGTTGTTGTTGTTGTTGTTGTTATCATTATTATTAGTATTTGGTTTTAGGCAAAGCAACGGGCTTGAACTCAAGTCTTGGCATCGCTGCCAAAGCCAATCCTGGGAGCCTAGGTCCTGAGTTCAAATCTCAGGGCTGGCAAAAAAATAAAAAGTAAAAGTATAAAACTGAGAAGTTCAATCCAGTCGTTTTACTTTTCTTTTTCCTTTGTATTGTACCATCCTGGGTCTAAATAACAATTTCCAGACAATATACATGACCTTACATTGCTCATGTTTGGCGGGCTATTAGGGAAGCCAAGTGGAAATCAGCAACTTAGGCCTGAAGTTTGAATCCCAGGACTCCCACTAATGAATGGCTGGCGGGAGATTCTAAAAAACACTTTCCAGTGCTGGGAAGGTGGCTCAGTGGTAAAGCGCTTGTCTTGCATGCTAGAGGCCCTGGCTTCGATTCCTTAGCACCACATAAGCAAATGGAAAAAAGCCAGAAATGGCGCTGTGGCTCAAGTGGTAAAGCACTAGCCTTTAGCTGAAGAGCTGAGATACAGCGACCAGGCCCAGAGTTCAGGCCCCAGGACCGGACCCCCCCCCCAAAATATTAAAAAAATAATTATTAAAATAAAAATTTAAAAACGAAATGCTTTCCAATAGACATCTGTACTAATAGAATGTTGTAAATGTAACAATTACATTAGTAGTTAGTGTACGATTATATTAAACATTATACACAACAATTATACTATATTGACTAATTTTCAATTAATATTTTATTATGTATTCAATCATGATACTTAAAAAAAGGAAGGAATAATTTAAATGGCAATATTTGGTAGAAATATCATATATGAAATTTCATAATTTATAGACATCTCTCGTTAAATAAATCTACATCTATCTATCTATCTATCTATCTATCTATCTATCTATCTATCTATCTATCTATCTTTCTTTCTTTCTTTCTTTCTTTCTATCTATCAATCTACACATTTATCTGTTTATGCACTTGTCACTACTCAGGCTCAGTGGTAAGAGTGCTCGCCTAGTAAGTACGACGCCCTTGGTTCGATTCCTCACTACTATGTGCATAGAAAAATCCAGAAGTTGTGCTGTAGTTCAAATACTCGAGCACTAGCTTTAGGCATAAAGGCTTAGAGACTGTGTCTAGACCCTTACTAAAGACCCAGGACTGACACCAAAACAAAACAAAACAAAACAAAAAATGAAAAGATAGAATTTTCTGACTGCAACCATATAAGGATAGGGCTGAAAATACCTCATCACAGAGCAAGCTGGGAGTCTACTGCTGACATTTGCCATCTAACCTGAATTAGCCAGAGGTAAACCGCTGCAACCCAGTTCCATGGACTAGATGCTGCTGGCTTGCTCATCCTGTCATCTAATATACTCGGGGGCTGAGATCTGACACTGGTGGGTTTAAAACCCAGCCCTGGCAGGAAGTCTGTGAAACTCTGAGCTGTGGCTTAAAGTGGAAGAGTTCTAGCCTGATCAAAAGACCTTAGAACAGTACCCCCAACATTTCAGTGCAATCCCCGTGGCTGACTGCCCCACCCAAAAAAAACCCCTCACTTCTCTAAAATCTAAATTTGGACTGTTTGTGGTTTGTTTCTGAAAGAATGGTGATACTGATGAAAGCACCCTAATTCTAATGATATTATGTGGGTTACAGCTATGTGATAAGTCTTTCATGAGTTGTGTGCTGAGTCTTTCATGGGCTACATTTTTTTCATTTTTTTCATCTGGTTCTTGTAAGAGCTCCACAAGTAAGATGATTGTGCAGATGAGAAATTTGTGGCTCAGATATGTCCTCATGTCAGGGCCAAAATTATGTATGTACCTAACTATAGTGAGTTGTCTCCTGCAGACAATTGTTTTGGTTTATGTTTCTTGATCATGAACCTTGAATTCAGGGCATAGCCACTGACAGTTACCAGTGGGTATCATGGGTAGCACCCTACCACGTGGAGCCAAGGACCCCCTTGCAACAGAGTGTTACAGTCTAGGAGTGTAGTAGGTGAGGTCTGTCATCCTGCTTACACAGTAAGCTGAAATCTGACGATCTGGGTCCAAAACTATCCCTGAAAAAAGGTCCCATGAGACTATTATCTCCTATTCACCATTTAGAAACTTGAAGTGGAAATTAGTTGCTGCTGACTCGTGTCTGTCATCCTAGGTACTCAGGACACTGAGAGGTGAGGGTCACAGTCCAAAGCCAGCCTGGGCAAGAAATTCCTTGATAAGCTTCTCTCCAGTGACCCACCAAAAACCTCAAGCGGTGCTGTTTTTCAAGTGGTAGAGTGATTGGCTTCAGCTAAAGAGCTCAAAGACAGCACCCAGGCCTAGACTTAAATTCCTCCAACTTCCAACAAAAGAAAGAAAGAAACCTGAAGTCGAGTGCTGGGAATGTGTCTTAGGAGTAGAGTGCTTTGCATGTATGAATCCCTGGGTTTGATTCCTTAGTACTGCACTAGAAAAAAGCCTGAAGTGGCTGTGTGCCTCAAGTGGTAGAGTGCTATCCTTGTACAGGGGAAACTCAGGTGCAGTGTTTAGGTCCTGAGTTGAAACTCCAGGACAAGTATATGAACACATATACACACACCAATACCAGAAGTGAAGCGCTGACACCAAATGATAAAGAACTGAGATTCTGCTCTGAGCTCATGGTCAGTACCCAGGTCCTGTGTTCAACTCTGAAACACAGCCACCCAGGGTCCCACTAAGATAGGTAAAAGTTTCAAAATCTGATGAGTTTCACAAGCCCTAGATGACAGGAAGCATAGTGATAATACACATGTGCTATGATTTAGCAAGTTTCTGGAAACCCAAGGAGGCATCATTGCCAATAATGAATCATTTCATTAGGTTCAGCTTGCTAGTCGTCTGCCAGAAGGACCCTTGAATTAATTGTAGCAGGTTATTTCAACACTGAAACATAGTCTAACAAAGACAGGATAAGTGCAGGGAACTGGGCCTGCCACGGGAGGTGGCACAAATGAAGTTTTCCTGTCACAACAGAGCTCTCGGCAGAGAGATAGCTTGAGGTACAAAGAGGCCTTTTTCTCCTGGCCTTCAGAGCCCACCCACACTCCTCACTAATTGGCCTAGAAGGAATATTTTAAATCACTCAGCTGTACAGGAGTGAAGCATGTTCCAACAATGAGGAAGACTTCTTCCAGCAGTCCCCAATGTGGAGAAAACCTCAGCCAACAATGGGAACAGTGAGAGGAGCCCCAGAAGATGCACTGTCTCTGTTCTATGAAATCATTTTATTCAAAGCAAATTTCCTAGCTGGATACCTTTCATCGTAGGAACTCTATACCTTCACCAATAGAAATACATACATACATACATACATGGGGAGACAAGTTGTTACTGGCCTTTTTTTTTTGGCAGGTCTGGGTGATTTACTAAGAGCATAGGCAATGTTCCTGAGCTCCTTTTGCTCAAGGGTAGCGCTCTGCCCTTGAGTCATAGTCCCATTCAGGGGAATTTTTTATTCTTGTAATCCCTCAGAAATAAGAGTGTGGTGGAATTTCCTGTCCTGGCTGAATTCAAACTGGTATTCTCTACCTCTCAGCCTCCTGAAGAGCTAGGATTACACGTAGGATCTACTGACACTTGGCTTTCTTTTCTTCTCATTCTTTTCTTTCATCCGGACAGTCTGAAATCTTCACAGTGTCATTCCAATCCTTAGCATTTTGAAGTAAAATACCCAGGCCTGGAGTTGAAGTGCCTGGACTGCCACCTATAAATGGAGGGAGATCTTGAGAAAATCATTCCTATCCATGGGAATGCCTAATGGAATGTTATAAAAGTAACAATTAAATTTGCAGTTAGTTCATGATTCCCTTATAGAATGCCACACAAAAAGTATTGGATATTGTCTTCCATTCTAGCACCATGGTATGATTCTCCAAATTAAGGAATACTGACTACTTTTACATTAACGCTTTAATAAGTATTCAACCATGATATTTCATTTCATTAGAAGGAGGCATAATTTAATAACTAATAATTCATAGTATATGTAATTTAATATCCTCACATTCTCTCTCTCATATACATAGCAAACTACACATCTATCTATCTATCTATCTATCTATCTATCTATCTATCTATCTATCTATCTATCTATCTATCTATCTATCTATCTATCTATCCATCTATCTATCCGCCACTAATATTGCTTGATCACAGGTTCTCAGAAATGGCTGGCAGTTCAGTTTGCAAAGGCTTTTCTTTTACAACATACCCGTTCATGATTTGTGCACTGTGGGTGTGAGTTCAATTCCCAGCATGGCCAAAAGTTTATATGTGGAGTCAGATGCCAATTTTAACTCTTTTTTTTCCTTCTCTGTTAAAGTCCTGGGTCTCTGTATTATGTATAATCTATATGCAAATAAATCTATGTCATAAGATGTAATAAATGAAATAAATGTTATATATGTAAAGTACTAAATAAAATAAATAAAAATAAAGGTAATAAATGTCATATGGAGTAAACACATGTATGTAAATAGATCTCATGTGTGAATAATATTTTTTCCAGTGCTGGGGCTTGAATTCAGGCCCTGGAAACTGGTCTGAAATTCTTGTCTTCAATGATGGTGGGTTTAAGCCTTTCAACAATGTGCCTTTCAGAACCTTGTAGGATGCAAGTTTATAATGCTAGAATCTGAGAGGCTGGGATTATGGATGTGCTACACTTGAACCTTGAGGTCTGACTCCAAATCTGGTGTACATCAGCATTCATTTTCCAAACCATATTCTCATAAATAGCAAATAGGAAAATTACTTTGATTATCCCTCACTCTTTTTCCAGTGTGTGTCTCAAACTGAAGCCTGGGCACTGTCCGTGAGCCATTCAGCTCAAGGCAAACACTCTACCACTTGACCCACAGTGCCACATGGGTTTTTTTGATGGTTCATTGGAAGTAAGAGTCTAACAGGCTTTCCTTCCTTAGGCTGTCTTCAAACTGTGATCTTAAGATCTCAGCCTCCTGAGAAAGCAGGTTTCCAGAGGCACTGGAATCTGGCGTATTGTTTTGCCAGACCTGGGGCTTCAAATTAGGGCCTGGGTACTGTCTTTGAGCTTCTTTTTCTCAATGCTAGCACTCTACCACTTGAACCACACCACAGCTTCTGGCTTTTTCTGAGTATGTGGCACTGAGGATTCAAACCCTGGCATTCAAGCATGCTGAGCATGCTCTCTATCACTAAGCTACTTTCCCAGCCCCAACCTTACGATTTTATCCCTCAACTTGCCTATCCACAAGAAAAGGCTTCTGAGTATAAATCATCTAAACAAATCCCTATAGGAAGTTGTCCAAGATAAGTAAGACAAAGCTCATACTAGGGACATACTCTAACCATGTGATGACTTGACAAATGCCTCCATTTAATTATGTATCATGTTTCAACACTTAATAAAGTATTAATGAAAATGAGTCAATGTACTGAATTATTGTGTATAATTTTATAATATATGTACACAAAATAATAAATATTATATGTATAATAATACTAAATAAATAAACAATTAAATGAATAAAAATTACATAAAAACCAATAATAATCATAATATGAAATAAACATACATATGTACCTATATATCTTATATTACACATGTATACAAATATTTTTTTCAATTGCTGGGCCTTAATTCAGGCCCTGGGAACACTAGCTTGAAAATCTTTCCCTCAAGGACAAGGAGCTTAGCCTTCACCCAAGGTGCAAAAGAGTTACTTGGAGAGTGAGCTCAAATCCCAGCAATGGCAGAAATACTGGCCCCAGTTCCAAGACAGTGACTTAATATTTGTAACAGAAACAGTTACCTTGATTAAGTTCCATACTGAACACTGAAAAAAATCTGTGTAGAATTTTGTACAGCTATTCAGACATCCATCCCTTATCCCCAAAGTGCTTCTTGAGCACTACATAATTTTTTGTACGTTTTTCATTTAAAAATGTTGTACAGAGGGGTCACGGTTACATGAGCAAAGTAATGAATACATTTCCTATTGAGCATTGTTGCCTCCTCGTTTGATTTTCCTCTACCATCCCTTCCCTCCCATGTTCACAACTAACTTCCCTTCTGAGGTCAGTGACTTAATTATTTATTTTTGGCTCGGCATGGGGTTTGAACTCAAGTAATGGCAACTCTGAGCCTTCCGTCACATTGCTACGGATTCATCAAGACTCTGAGTTGAAACCCCAGGCTAGGAAAGAAAACTGGAAGAAATTCCAAACCAAGGAGCTTTATTATTTCAATTTAGTTAGTTAGTTGGTTAATTAATAAATTAATTAGTTAATTAATTTTGCTAACCACGGGGCTTGAACTCAGGTCATGACAACTCTGACTCAGCTTCACTCTCCCTAGGATGGGGTGCAGCCTCGGGACCCAAAGCTGATCCTGCGACCCTAGGCCCAGAGGGTTTGCAAGAAGAAAAGAAAAGCAGAACAGCACAAAAAGTGGGGAGCTGTAGTGGGCACAGGGTTTTACAAGTTTTTCATTGCATGGGGACCATCCTGGGTCTGAATGACATGGTTTCAAAGTGGACCTGGCCTCCCATTGCTGATGGATGGCAGGCTATCAGGGAAGCCATAAGCCAACATGTCAACATAGGCTCTGGGTTCAAATCCTAATCCTTACACACTAATGGCAGGAGATCACAAGAGATTCATTCCTATGCATAAGAATACAGATTGAAAGAGTAGTTCATGCATTTGTCTAGTCTAAAATTGGATGCAATAATCCTAGGATGCTGATTGACCTTAATTAATAGTTTATTAAGCATGAAAAGAATAATATTTTTTCAATGGAGATATAATAAATACCTAAAAGTTGGTAGAAATATAATAGATGTCATTCAGTCATAGATAGACAGCTCTGGAACTCTTTACCAATATATATTTATTTGTATACCACCTTCTGCCAATCCATGTATTGCTGTTTTGGCCAAACTTGGGGCTTGATCTCAGTGCATGGGAACGACCTCACAGCTTCATTGGCTAGAGGCTTCTGTGCTCACACTCATCCAATCATGAATTGGGCCTGCTAGGCCCTGAGTTCAGATCCCAGCACTGCCAAAAATTTAATCTTTGAGTAAGAAGCCGAGTGTGATATATGTTTTCCTTTTTTGGGAGTGTCCAGGGTGTCAGACATGATGGAGAACACATCTACAAATCTAGATGGGATGTAATATGATGTAAACAATGTAATAAATTGTATAGGTGTCATGAAAGTCAATGAAGTAAATCGTAAATAAATGCATAAAAAAGAAATAAAATGAATGACCACACTAAACATGATATGGACTGAACATCTGTATGGAAGTATAAATCCTACCACACCAAACACGGTATCTACTGACCATCTGTATGGAAGTATAAATCCTATCTTTAAAATGTATATACGGAGTATGATTTCCATGCCTGAGTATTGAATTCAGCCCACTCCCATGAGAAAGCAATGGTGGGAAATCCTGAGATACAGGAAAAGTCATGGAATGGGATTGATATCATCGAATAAGTAGTTAATGCATGATGTGACTAGGAAATGATAGGCAATACTCATGGGGTATCACTTATTTGTAAAGCAGTGTTGATTAAGCATGACCATAATCATCATAGTCATGAAATGAAGGCATCTGGAAAGATCCAAAAATCAGTAGACACATGGTAGATTGGATTCCATCACAGGTTATCATCTCTCCTACTCTATACAATTGTGTACTTATTTGCATACTACCTTCAACTTATGAATGGATGACTGCTGTGTGCCCTCCCCCCACACCCTCACCTGGGGGTCCATCTCAGGTCCTGGGAACGGCCTTACTCCTTAGTGGCTCACATTCGTCAATTGGGTCTACTGGTCCCCGAGTTGAGATTCCAGCAGTGCCAAAAGATTCATCCTGATGTCAGAAGCCAATTGTTGCACCTGTGTTCTTTTCCTGTGCAAGTCCTGGGTCTCAGCTAGGATGAAGAATGCATGGGCCACCATGTGGCCACGGAAATAGGGTGTTATCATGTGAGCCCAGTTATACCTGTCATCATGTACTGAAGAAAATACACAATACATCCATGGATAGCATACAAAATAGAATAACTACACTAAATGCACAATGCAGTCCACACATAGATTTGAGTATACATCCCATGTTTAAATGATGCATTCAGGACAATTGTGGCCCCCCCGGTGCTCTATCTCTGTTCCTGGGAACCGACCAGCTCCTTAGTGGCTCACAGTCTGGTGTGATCACGTGTACCCATTGGGCAGTTGGACCTCCTAGGCCCAAAGTTCAAATCCCAGCACTGCAAAAATTCACCCTGATGTGAGAACCCAGTCATTGCACAAATTTTCCTGTGCTGTGTAAGCCCTGGGTCTCAGCTAGGATGGAGAATGTATACGGAACTCTATAATCATGGGAATAGTTTGTCATCCAGGTCACCACAGTTATATCTGTTATCCTATACTCAAGAAAATACACAATACATGAATGAATAAGACACAAAATAAAAGAATGACTACACTGAATGCAAGATGCTGCCCATCCATCTATGGAAATATAGATCCTCTGTTTAAATGATGAATTTATGACTATATTGGCCCCAACCAGGGCTTCATCTCAAGTCCTAGGAATGGCCTACCTCCTTAGTGCCTCACAGGCTGGTATGTTCACCATGACCCATTCACCAATTGAGCCTGCTAGGCCTTGAGTTCTAATCCCAACACTGCCAAAAGATTTACATTGATTTGAGAAGCCAATCGATCCACCCGTTTTCCTGTCCAATGAAAGTACTGGGTCTCAACGAGGATGGAGAATTCTATATAGACAACTCTATAACCATTCAAATGGGTTGTTATCCATGTCAGCATAGTTATATCTATCACCATACTCAATAAAATACACAATACATCCATGAATAAGACACAAAATAAAAATAATAATTACACTGAATGCAAGATGCATACCACACTTGTAGGTAAAGAGAGATCCTATGTTTGTTATTTTGTCCAGTGCTGGGGCTTCAAATCAGGCCCTGGACCAGGCCTGACATTGTAGTCTTCAAGGATGGTGAGATTTCCCTTCCCCCAAAGTGCAACAGAGTTACCCAGACCTCAGTTCAAATCCCAACACTGACAAAAGTTTCATTCTGTTGTCAGAAGCCAGTCGTTGAACATGTTTTCCTCTCCTGTGAAAGTCCTGAGCTTCCACTCGGATGTAGAATGCATAGGCAACCCTATAACTATGGGAACAGGTTGTCATCCATGTCCACATAGTTATACCTGTCACCATACTCAGTAAAATACACAATAACTCCATGAATTCGACACAAATTAAGAAGTGCACCGAATGCAAGATGCTGTCCACACAGGTATGTAAATATAGACCCTATATTTAAATTATGAATTCATGACTATATGGACCTCCCTGGGACTTGACGTCAGGTCCTGGGAATGGCCTATCTGTTTCGTTGCTGACAAGCTGGTGTCCTCACCTTGACCCTTTCTCCAATTGGGCCTGATAGGCTCTGAGTTCAAATCCCAACACTGCTAAAAGATGAATCCTGATGTGAGAAGCCCATCGATTCACCTATTTTCCTGTCCTGTGAGAGTCCTGAGTCTCAGTTTGGATGGAGAATGCATAGGAAACCCTATAGCCAGGGCAATAGGTTGTCTTCCATGTAAGCACTGTTATATTTGTTACCTTACTGAGTAAAATACACAATACTTACATAAGACAGAAAATAAGGAGAAAAAGTACTCCAAAGGCAAGATGCTGTCCAAACATACATGTAAATATTGATCCTATGTTTTAATTATTTATTTATGACTATCGTGACCCACCCTGGGGATCAATGTCAGATCCTGGGAATGGCCTAACTCCTTTGTTGCTCACAGGCTGGTGTGGTCACTTTGAACTATTCACCAATTGGTCCTGCTAGGCCCTGAGTTCAGATACCAGCAATACCAACAATTGGATCATGCAGTAAGAAACCAAGTGTGAAAGTTTTTTCCTTTTCTCTGAGACTCCTGGGTGTTAGGCATGATGGAGAACACGTCTACAAATTTAGATTCCATGTGATAGGATGTCATCAATATAATAAAGGGAATGGGTGTCATCATAGTAAAATCAATGGTAAATAAATGAATAAAACAAAAAGTACAAGGAACAACCACACCAAACGTGTATGGACTGAACATCCATAGGTAAGTAAAAATCCTGCATTTTCAATGTATATAAATAGCATGTTTTCCAAGGCTGGGGCTTGAATTTTGACTTAGAGTACAGGCCTGACTTTCTTATCTTCAAGTACGGTGAGCTTGCCCTTCTAATGCAGTGCTTCAGATTTACCCAGAACTTGAGTTCAAATCCAAAGCCTGGCAGAAAAACAGGGTGAATTGCAAGCCAATGAGCTAATTTCTTTTCATTATTTTTTGCTCAGTAGGGGCTTTGAACTCAGGTTGTGGTAACTCTGCCTCAGCTTCGACACCCTATGCTGGGGTGCAACCACTGGACATACAGTAGATCCTGAGATCCTAGACCCCCAAGCCTTGTGTGGCAAAAATGTACAGAAAAAATGCAGCGAGATGGCCTTTTTATGTTTTCTTCCTTTGCACGGTGACCCTCCTGTGTCTGAATGACACAGTTGCAAAGGGTACTTCACCTTGCATTGCTGAAGGTTGTCAGACTATTGAGGAAGTCATAGGTCCACGTGGGAATGTAGGACTTGATTTCAAATCCTAGTCCTGACACCAATCAATGGCAGGAGATACTAAGAGACTCGTGACCATCCATGGGAATAACAAGGTAATATTATCAATGTCACAGTTGAATGAATTGATGGTGAATGATGCTCCTATAAAATTAGACAGCATCATTTCAGAAGACTGATTTTATTTAATATTTATGAAGCATTAAAATAATACTATTACTTACAGAATGTGATAATTTCAGGATATTGATTGATTTAGTTAATAGTTTGTTAAGAATGTAAACAATAACATTAATTATATGGAGGCATTATAAATATCCAAGAATTGGTAGGAATATAGTCTATATAACCGAATAATGTATAGACATCTCTGACACTTTATAAGGATATATATTTATTAGTGTACTACCATCTGCATGTCAATCTGTTCTTATTTTGTCAAACGCTGGGGCTCGATCTCAGGTACTCGGAACTGCCTGTCAGCTCAATTTGCCACAGGATGCCAGGCTGACACTCACCCATTCATGAATTGGGCCTTGTAGGATGTGAGTTCAGATGCCAGCACTCCCCCAAAATGAATCTTGTATTAAGAAGTTGATGCTGACACGTTTCCTTTTCTGTGAAAGTCCTGGGTGTCAGGAAGGACATGCCATACATATGCAAACCTATATCCTATGTAATCAATGTAATCACTGTTCTATGAGTCATAATAGTCAATAAAATGAGAAGTCAATACATGAATAAAACAAAAAATAAAATAAAAAACTACACTGAATGCAATATAGAATCAACATATGCATATAAATATAAATCATATATTTAAAATGTACACAAATAGGATGTTTTCTAGTGGTGGGCATGGATTTCAGGCCTAAGGAACAGACTTTGAATTTCTTGAATTCAAGGAGTCAAGCTTCCCCTTTCTACACAGTGCAACAGCAGGGATCCCTAGGCCATCAGTTCAAATTCCAGTCCTGGCAGAAAAAAAAATAGCATCTCCATGCTATGTGATGCCCAATTCGTAGGTATTTCATTTGGCCTCCATTTAATGAATGTGATTGTTTAAATGCTTCATAAATTATTAATTAATATCGACCAGTGTCCTATAATGTAATTGTGTATAGTTTTATCCTCAAACCATTCAAGTACTGCCCATTTAATCATGATATACATCACATTCCTTTGATAGTCATATGAATAGGAATGAGTTTCATAGGATCTCCTGCCATTTGTTGGTGGTAGGACCAGGATTCAAACTGTGGGCTCCAGCTCCTACCACTTCAACCTGAGGATAGGGAACTCACAGGTCTGTCAAAGAACATCAGCAAAACCAATGATTAGCCAGGCATCAGTGGCCCCCAGCAGTCCTCCTTAAAACTTAAAAGGTTGTGAAAGGAGGATCATGGTCAAAGTCACCCTAGACAGGAAAGCCCTTGAGACTCCTGTTGAACTAGTGCCAACAAAGCCAGAAGTAATGCCATGTGGCT
Organism: Dipodomys merriami; assembly: GCF_024711535.1. NCBI lineage: Eukaryota > Metazoa > Chordata > Mammalia > Rodentia > Heteromyidae > Dipodomys > Dipodomys merriami. The sequence continues at coordinate 182,765 of NW_027202530.1, read as the reverse complement.
CCAGTGTAGAGAGCTAGCTTTGATCAAAAGCAACTCACAGATTGTGCCCAGATCCTGAGTTCAAGGTCTGGGAACAAACAGACATAGACAACAATCTGTGCAGCCATCCGGCTAAAGCAGGTCACCCTCTTGTCCCCAACTGGCATGGACAGAGTTCCCTGGGAAATGGGCTGCGTCATTTTGACTCCGCCTATTCTGCCTGCATCACAGGATTCCAGCCACACCCCCATTGTTTCATGGTGCTTTCTGACCAATGGGATACAAGAATGGTGGCCACGCCCACATTCCATGTCGACCAGTAGCACCATGATTCCCTCTGTTTGTTGACACCACTACCAGCAGTTGAGAAAGGTAGAGGTGGCTGAGTGGTGAGCAAGATACTCGAAGCCTAGGAGGAAAGGCCTTCCTCAGGCCCATCGTGTGCCTGCCTGAGCCCTGGCCCCTCCCACCTTCCCCATAGAGCAGCATTTCAAACCTGGTGCTGTGGGCTCAGACCCATGGTTTCCTCAGGCAATGGTGCAATGGTGTGCCACGAGCCAGCTTGCGGCCCTGACCTGGTCCTGGCTCCCCTGTCCTCTGCTCAGGGCCTGAGTGTGTGTCATGCCTCTGCCATTGCTGCTTGCCCCACCTGTAGCAGCTGCCAACAGCTTCTGCCAGCAACACATGTGAGTGGCTGCCACACATCCCTGCACCCTGCACCCCATGTCCCCTCCTCTCTGACCCGGACCTGCGCCTCCCCTGTGCCCCACAGTCTGGCCCCCGCCCTGCCACAAATGTGCCCCAGGGTTGGGGGTGGGTGTTGGCCCGAGGATCTCACCCCCATCCCCAGCGGCTAGTGTCCCAGGAAACCGGGAGATATATGGTTGAGTGAGGAGTGGGCGCCAGAGATCCCCTGGCCTGGAGAAGTGGGAGCCACACTGCCGCACATCTGCACCCTTCCTCTCCCTGGTGAATACCCGGTGGCTTTAGTCAGAGGTGGGGAGGAGCATGTCTACACCTGCCTTCTGGGGTATTTTTCTTTCTTTCTGGGGATGGGAGGTGTTGGATGCAGAAGATAGACACCCTTGCTGTGTGAGCCCTTGTGTTCTGTGTTCGGTCAACCTTTCACCTGAAGACAGAGAGACAGAGAGACACATACACATATAGAGAGACATAGAGAGACAGAGAGATAGAGAGATAATCTTTTTCCTTGTACAACCTAACTGTGCTCAGGTGAGTGATCAGTTGGCAAATTGCAGGTGCTGCATGGATGAGTCTTCTGTCACTGTTCTGGATGTGTGTGTGTGTGTGTGTGTGTGTGTGTGTGTGTGTGTGTGTGTAGAATTGGGTTGTAACAAGGAGGAAGAATGCTTTGGTAACTTCTACCTGCTATCTTTGAGGCATGTATTGGCTTCACAGCTGAGGTCTGGGGACCTGGAAAGGTGTGAGGCTTGAAGGGGACACAGCACTGTTAAATTACAAGAACAAGCGATCTGTGTGCAATGGAGCTGGGTACTCCCTTGGGCCTGGTTGGTGGCAGTGGGAGATTTGGAGGACCTGGGAGTGTGGTCTGCAGGGGATGGCTTCCCAGGGGGACAGAGAGCATGACCAACACTTAGTAAGGATACGAGTTCTGCTAGTATGGAGCCCAACAGCATAGGTCAGACTCTGGGTCTTCTCATCATGACGTCTGATGGGCGAGGCCAACCCTATCTTAAATCTTGAGCTGTGATCTTCAGATCTCAGCCTCCTGAGTACCTAGGATTATAGGCATGAGCCTCTGACACTGGCACTCTGGTTCTTTTTGGTATATTAGGGTTAGACCTAAAGACCTTAGGCTTGCCAGTCAGGTCTTCTACAATGCGAGTCAAGCTTTTCTGTCTTGGGCTTTTCTGAGATGGAGAAATAATATATGCTCAGGCTGGGCTGGATCATGGTCCACCTATCTGTGACAGGCATGAGCCACCAGGCCTGGTCTAGTGTAGTTGGGAAGGTAGACATGTAGCACCACGCTCAGTCATTAGTTTAGATGGATTGTCCCAAACTCAGTCCACAGAAGCCGATTCTTGACCAGAGGTGAAGCTCTGGGTTGGGCCTCAACCATTGGACTTCAATCTCCTCCTGGTGCAGTTGAGGAAACAAGGGATTAATACAGAGGGATCTCTGCAGCAGAGACAGGCACAGAGGGAGGGGCTATCTGATCCTGTTCTTGGCAATTCTGTGACCATATGATAGGAAGATTCCCAGAAAGATCTCAGATGGGGTGTGTTATTAATGGTGAAACAGGTATAGGATTATGAAACAAAACATGGATCTCTTTCTTTATTACCCTATCCCCATGAGTAACGGGATCCTTCATTTTGTTCAGTTTTGAAGCTGGGGAAACTGAGGCACAGAGAATCCAGGTGACCTACTAATGACTCCTAGCTGACAGGAAGCTCGGCCTGACTTCTCTGCCATGCTCCTTAGGACAATGGGTGTTATTCAGTCCACTTCTTGTGTTGGGAAGTCCACTTCTTTTCAGTCATGGGGCTTGAACTTTGGGCCTGGGGCAGCTCCCCGAGCTCCTCAGCTCAAAGCTAGCATTCTACCACTTGTGTCACAGCACCACTTCCAGTTTTCTGGTGTTTTTTGGAGAAAAGAGTTTCACAAGTGTTCCTGCCGGGCTGGCTATAAACCACGATCTTCATATCTCAGCCTCCATTGTACTTAGGATTATAGGCCTGAGCCACCGGCACCTGGCTTAAGTGTAATTCTGACCTTCTTTCTTTCTCTTTCTCTCTTAGGAACTGATTCAATGGGTGCTGGAGGAGGTGGCCGAGCATCCCCATATGGTTGGAACCAAGGTGGCCCTCTCATTCTGGAGGTAGACTGTGGCAAAGGCTCTGTCTTGCTCACTCTGTTGTACCAGCTCCATGAGGGAATTCCCTCTGTGCCCTTGCTACACTGTGACAATAATCCATTGTCCAACTAGCCTTACTGGACTCAGTACTGTGTTCAATGCTCTTTTCTAGCAAAAATTTCTGGTTAAAATTATGATACATAGTTACATAATGAAAATGTAATGCCATCTTAAGAAAGTCATTTAGGGTGCTGGGAATGTGGCTTCATGGTATGGTGATTGCCTAGCATGCATGGAACCCTGGGTTCAATTCCTCAGTACCACATAAATTGAAAAGGAAACACTGGAAGTGGTCCTGTGCCTCAAATGGTGGATGGTTAGACTTGAGGGGGAAAAAAGCACCGAGTTTTAGCTCCAGGACTGCCAAAACAACAACAGCAACAACAAGAACAACAGTCTAAGTGAGATTTGGAAACTCTTTTGGCAAGTCATCACACCAAAAGGGCAGAAGCTAATTAACAGTTGTGACAGAAGAGAAGGAATAACTCCAGATGGAAAGAAAAAAATGATAGTAACTAAGGTATAGCAGAAACCGTTCTAGGAAACCATTTTTGGATATTGAAGAACTAGTTATCAACTAGGCTTATTCCTCATTGCCTTTAGCATTCAAAATCTCCTAGGCTAGTTCTTAATCTCTGTGTGATAAATGTATTTCCTTCTATGCTGTTCTTTCATACCTGATCTCCTTTGCTTTCTAAAAATCTGTCTTTCTATATTTCTCTGTGAACATTTTCTGATACTAAATACACTTACAAAGATGGAAGAGGATGCTAATGTAAGAGTCCCATAGCTCATGGGTCATTAATGTAACAAAATGGGAAAGGAGGACATATTTATTGCTAACTCAATCATTCTGACAAGCTTCAATGTCACATCATTTGGTTCAGATTTCCATTCTTTGTCTACATAGTGACATTAAGTGCACATAAATGCAAATATGAGCCGGGTGTTGGTGGCTCATGTCTGTAATCCTAGCTACTCAGGAGGTTGAGCCCAGAGGATTGTGGTTCAAAGCCAGCTTGGTCAGGAAAGTCCATGAAACACTTACCTTCAATTAACTCCAGAAACTCGGAAGTGGTGCTGTAGCTAAAGTGGTAGAGTGCTCAATTTGTGCTGAAGAGCTGAGAGACAAGGCCCAGGATCAATATTGAATAATCACAACCAACAAAAAATTACAAATATGGCTTTAAGTTTCCCTCAAAGGAATGATGAAGTCAATAGTAATCTTCCCAAATGATTTAGTAGTGCACCTACTTTTGCTGAGTTATTTTTTATGGCTTCTTTGCTAAACATATTCTCTTCTTTAAAAATTGCCAAATAGTAACTTTATAATAAACTTCATCTAATATTTCTTGGTTCAAAAAGAAGTACATACAGTTGATGTCACTTAGCTTTTTTACTGTCTTAGTTCAAAGCCAACCCAGGCAAGAGAGTCTGTCAACCCTTATCTGTAATTAAACACCAAAAAAGACAGAAGTGGAGGTTTGGCTCATGCAGCGGAGTACTAGCTTTGGGCCAGGTGGGAAAGAAAGACAACTGGTTAGGGACAGGGGCCACTCTAAGTTCAAGCCCCAGAACCAGCACAAACTAAATAAACAAGGAAACAAAACAAACCCTGGGTATTTCTTTGGGACTCTCCTTAAAATAGTGGTGGTCTGAAAATAGGCTGCTTTTTCTGATCATCCTCACTGGATCCTGCTTTTTTGGAATCCTTATTGCTATGGAAAACTCAGGACCAGACTAAAGGAATTGATAACTGATTCCTGCAACAAGAGAATCATCTCAGGAGTGAAACATCCATCCATAAGACACTTTAAAACCTCCATATCTTTGCTTCTTTGCAGTAGAACATTTTTAAAGTAAAGTGACTTCCTTTTGTTCTATACTGGGCTTCAAATGAAACATTGTTTCCTTTTGTAATACTCTCAACCAGATGTTCACAGACAAGTTTTATATGAGTAAAGGACACACTCACAAAAGTCAGGGACAGAGTTTCCTTCCAGCCTAGGATCCTTTTCTTATACAGTACAAAAGAAAGCAATAGTTAACTTGAACTTTGTCATTTCTCTATGTTCAATTCCTCTCCTAGGATCAGTTTCCACATCCAGTAACAGTTACTTCCACTTTCTTCCAGTAACAATCTATGGTGCTGCTCCAGAAAAAAATGAATGTTTTATGGCTTCATTGAAATAGCACAAGGATACTTTTGGCCATGAGGTAACACGTGTTTCAGAGACAACTTAGTAAACAGAAATGAAATTTAAATTGCTTATAAATACATTATCCATGAGAACATTTTGTTCAAACTTCCTATGTGCTCTGTAAATTAAGGTGAATTTTAAATAGGAAGAAGGTTCTCAGATCATTTTTGTGAGTCTATGTGCTGTGCAATAATTTCCCAAGTGTACATGAGTTAAGAGTAAGACAAACAATAGCAATTATAGGAGAAAAAGAAGTTCTGTGTTTATGTATAAGTGTTCAATACAATATAGAAGACTCAACAAATAAGAACACATTGAAAAAATAAAGCCAAATCCAATATGTAGATTTATGGGAGTGATATAGAGAAGGCATTACTCCTAAGTGGAACATGAAGCATGAGGCCACTGCCTTTTTAAATCACGCTTGCTAATCACGTAAATGTGCAAAAAGGAGAATGGAAGAATGATTTTGTTTCCAATGCAAGTCAGATATAGGAGAGTAGACACATAACTGGAAAAAAGAATCCATCTTGAGAGAACAGGAATTATACTAGCAATGAACCTGGTGGCTAAGATCACATTTCTTTTTCTTTCCTTTTCTTATATTCTTTTTGTTGTTGTTTTTGTTGTTTGTGGCACTTGAAATATAGGACAGGTTGCTGTCCCCCTGAAATGCAGTTCAAGGCTAGGGCTCTTCCACTTGAGCCACAGTGCCACTTCCAATTTTCTAGTAATTATTGGAGAAAAGAGCCTGCAGGACTTTCCTACCCGTGCTGGCTTTAAACCCAAATCCTCAGATTTCACAACTTGGTTTATGATCACATTTCTAACAGCGTACACTCAGGATATGTAATGTATATGTTCATCTATCTTTATATGAATTCTTGAGTTAAAAATCTGGGCTACAGGTTAGACTTTACACTCCCAAAAGTGTTTGAAGTTTAAAAGTTGATAGTCCTGGAAAAATAAAACCTAAGAATGTAAAGGAGTCTGGGAAGTTCAATTTGCATCCAGCTTGGACAGTATGGGCTTTGAGACACTACCTATAATTAATCAGCCAAAAACTGGAATACCAGTCACGAGCAACATTGCTGAATAACAGCTTTAGGTTTTTGCATACATACATACGAACATACACATACACACAGAGGCACTTATAGGTGCACACAAAAAGACACAAATGAAACAACTCTCAGAATATGTATAAAAGTTAGAAAACAATAGAAAATAAGTCCTGAGTAAGATTAGAATCAAATGATAATTTTAAATATTGGAAAGCCTTCAAGTGAACTTTCCCCCAGAAGTTGATAATATTACATAGGTAGGGACCAGAGATAGTAAGAAAGTCAAGTAATCATTATTATTATAGGATCCATGGTGGAATGAATCAGGGAACCCTGCAGGTGCATCTGAAAATGCTCATATCCTGTGTCAAATGTTAAAACATCTTTGAAAATAGTACATAAACAGTCTGAGCATTCAGTCTAGTGGATAAGATCATAGGAGAAGTTCAGAATTGCTAGTCTGTTTCTAGATTAAATAAACAACTATGGCAGGGCAAAGTGCTACAAGCTTGGAATTGTAGCACTCAATTATTCTACCTGGACCAGGTAGAATAATTTTGTCTCATTAAAACAAACCAAACAACAAAAAAGGAATACACAGTTGGAAGTTTGGGCTAATTTTGTCATTATGTTTTGAGAAATCAAGTTTCCTATTGAATGCAACTAATATATATCCACACTTGTGTTTTAAATGCTCTCATCATTACAGATGAAAAATAGATCATGATTCCCATCCAAAAATTTGCAAAAGTAAGTAAGCCTCATTCTGTTGGATTCCAAATTAATGTTGAAGGATTACAAAAGCTTAAATCTGGAGAAATAGCAAAGATCGTCTAATGTAGGACTTTGTAGACCTTGTTAAATTAGAATTTAGATTTAAAATATATTTTTTGGTTTTGTTTGTAATTTCATATTCTATAGTATACTACAAAATTCTTTTTAAGTAGAGGGATTAATTGTTAATTTCACAAATGATTCTGGCATTCTATTTGTCTAGATATTCTTTCAAGAGAGTTATAATTAGAACATAGTTCATAGATAATTCCCACAGTTCATGTATACTGTGTTAATGTGAATAATCTAGACAGAGTTGCCAAAAATGGATGACATTAATTTATACATTTAGAAAAACCAATTTTTTAAGGGTTTGGTTTAATATGGTATGAAGAGAGTAATTGTGTGACATCTTCTTTCTTCTACCTATTTGTAAAACAGGAAGTCATTTCCTTATTTACGTACCTCTGTATACATGGAGAAAAATGCTAGGTTTGGGGTTTGTTTTCAATTTTGTTTTTGTTTTATTGGTTCATCCTAGAGCTTCAACTCTTGGCCTGGCCAGTATCTCTGAGCCTGTTGATGCTCAAGTCTCGTGCTCTACCACTTCAACCTCAGTGCCACTTGAGTCTGGCTTTTGTGGAGAATTTTTTTGGAGATAAGATTCTAAGAAGCCTTCCTGCCTGGGTGGGCTTTGAACCATAATTTTTTTTTTATCTTAGCATCCTGAATATCTATGATAGTTAAAAAATATAAATATAAATAATATTTGCAAGTGTTCTGATCTCAAGAATACCAGTGGAGGAAAAATAATGCAGCTGAATGTATTGTGGTGTTCTTTTCAGAACAAGGAGGGTGTCACATTAGCAGAGGTATAGTATTTTTTCAAAATAGAGATAAGGTATTCATGATGTGAATTAAGGAATTTTAAGGTGCCCCTTAAAAGTTGGAAACTGTTGGGCTAGGATGACTTTATGGCATAAATCTTGGGATTGGTGGTCATAGAAAAAATAGCTTACGCTGATAAACAATAGTTTACTCTTGAATAATTAATTATTACACATACTTCATAGTTTTATCCTCTACCAGAATGTGGCTATTTTTCTGTTGACTTCTCAGTCTGTAACACCCCATTGGAAACTAAATCTATTGCAGAATTATATAACATGCAAACAGGTACTGTTTGGAATCTCTCAGGAATGTTGAGAATTTAAAAATGAGTAGTTATTAGTCATAGGAATTTTGAAGAACACATATATTCTGTCCTATTAACTACTTACTTTTAAAAGTTATGGGTTTCCATAGCATTAAACAGTTTTCTGTTTTAGAATGAGAAAGTACTAAATTTATACTTTTTTGAAAAAATTGGCAAGTATATTGTGAAAATATTGTCTAGTTGTATAACATTCAAGTTGATGACCCTCTGATAAAAAAGGGGTAATTAATTCAAATTAGATGCCAAATAGTATTGATTTTTAAAATATTACTACATAAAGAATATTATTTCCTGTGCCAATACAGTGAAATTATATTTTATGCAGCTTGTTTTTCAATTTTATTATCAAAGTGATGTACAGTGGGGATACAGTAATTGTAAGGTATTAAATAATAACTTTTCAAATTTGTTAACCTTCTCTCATTTTTCTCACAGTTTTCCTTCACCCCTTCATCCCTCACAAGTTGTAATGTACATTTCCAATATATTGTCTTGTGAGTATTGCTATTGCATTGGTTTCCCTTTTGTCCTTTGTCTCACCATTATGCTTTTCCTCTTCCCTTCACTAATCAAGGTAAATGTATATACAATACAAAATGATATACCGGAAGGATAAACCATAGGGGGAAAACCAAAGAAAACCGAAATCACATAGTTCATCAAAAACAACAACCACAAATGAAAAAATCTGGTTCCATATCTTGGAATTAATTGTGCTTAGCATCAGCTAATATGGCTATTTATATACATAACAAAGCCACTGGAATATAATAGCTGCCTGGATACTATATCATGAAAATAGCATGTTAACTTTTTGATGGTAATGGTGGAATTAGGATTGGTGAATTCGCGGTTCTGATAAAGGATTTTCAAGAGTTTTAAAGTTATGACAGGTAAATTTTAATTGTTCAAAATTTTAACAACTTAGTCTATTACGAAAATTTAAATTGCCTGGAAGAATAGTCTTTTCATGCAAAGAAATCCAAGGAGACTTAGTAGAGAGGGAGCAATGTGGATGAAGATGGCTCTTTTTCACACTAAACAAACAAACCTGTAAATCCTGTAGGGTCCCTTGGAATTGTCCTTACCCAGGAAATATATTTTCACTGTTTGAAACAAAGTTGTATTGGAATTTAAATTCAAAGTTCTTAAAAAAATAAGGCATCAAAATTTGTGAATTTACCTTTAATTACCAAAGAGTAATTCTCTTAAAAAGATAATTTGAGTCAAAATATTTAGGGAGAAAGTGACCTTCACAATGAAAGAAGGTGTTGGGATTACACATTTTTGTTTGTAACACTTTCCACAATGTCTTTGGATGTGAAGCAGTGAAACACAGAAAAAAATCTGATTGTATACTTCAAACCAATGATTTCACATTTCTAAGTGGCTCACAAAAGTAATATCCTTATTAATATGAGATAGTGAAGACTTCTGTTATTACATATGCCAAAAAGTTCAGAAAAGAATTGAGCAAATGGAAAAGTTAATAAAAAAAAGTTTTCTTAGAAGACTTAGTTAAGCATATTGTATTCAGCAGTGAAGGGAGGCCAAAACTTTTTCATATAAATTGTGTTAGTATTTTTACTCCCTAAAGTGAGTTTACAGAGCCTATTTGGCTCACTACAGTGCAGAAATGATTGAATGAAGACATGAAAATAAATTCCACGTCCAAATGAGGCAACTTAAAGAGTTTTAAAAGAGAAATAATGAAGATTTAACAGTGGTGGAGCCCATATAGTCCTTCAGCTTCACTAGACATGAAGCCAAGAAGCTGTGATTAATTGGAACTCCGGCAAGAGCTAAGAGGAGGACATAGAAGTAGGACATAGAAGCATTGTCCTTTTGTAACAGACACTGTCTTCCAAGGTATGGGTCATTTAACTATATTCTCCTCCATAAATCTTGGTGAACAAATGCAAGACCAAGAGAAAAATAATCTGTTGAAATAATTTTGCCTAGAATAACTTCACTGTTACTGATATGGTATCTGAGGAGAATCTTAAGAGAGAAGATAAAAGTGCAGTATTTTTTGTTTCCTATCAGCATCTTGTTAGGAAAATATATCTTTGAACTTAGACAATTCTGATTGAACCAACAAGTGATGGAGTACTTATTTTTGTGGGCACTTTAGACACAAGAAGTCTTTTAAGGTAAAAGAAAAAAATAGCCAAATATTTGTGATCACAGCTTCTAGGTCTGTATTCTGGAGACAAAGTTTTACATTAGATTTCTCCTCATTAACATAAATGTTGTTTCATAGCAACCAAATGCAAGAGGGATATTTAATGGACTCACTTGGCCAATTAAACATCATGAAAGAAGAAAATGGCAAATAATATGTAATGAATTATTTTGCCAGAAGAAGGAAAAATATAATTCAAAATCAATTGACTTAAAAGTATGAAGAAAGAGTAGTGGAGAGAGATTAGAGAAAATATAGAGTATTGTTTTCTCTCCAGTGGAATAATGGGTTCATGATCTTGTTTCTTCCACTCTAACCTCACAAGCTACCAAGTGTGTCTCAGGACTGGATTATCCAGTTCAGACAGAAAACTCGTAGAAGAAAGATACTATTTGCAGCAGATGTAGGTGATTTATAACCTTAGACAATCTATTTAATTCTGTTCAAAATTCTCCCCTATCCCAAACTTCCCTCTTTGAACAGTTTTGTTTGCTTTTCCCAAGACTGCCTTTCATTAATAGATTAAAATTTTGAGAGGTCATATTGATACTCTCTGGAGATTGCTGTTTGGTTGTAATTTTTCTGTTTTTTGTTTCTTGTGTTTTTTAACTGAATTTTAAAAGGTTGTGCAATTGTTTTACAATTAAATATATCCATCTAATTGTCCAATGCTCCTAGATCGGAGTCACTCCTTCCATCATTCTCAACCAACCCTTTCTCCAAGATTTATTTCCAATTTACCACTTCTTTATCATATGTGTACATTGAATATTCTAGCTATACTTGCCCCTTGTTCATTTTTCATTCATTCTATGTCTTTACTATAATTCCACTATGGTTTCAACTTCCTGATAGTCAGTGTTAAACTGTCTATTAATACTTTGAATGGTTTATATGCATTCCATGGACATTAAATCCTGCATATTCTTGAACTGATGTCAGCTTATATTTCCATAATTGATTTATCTGCAGCAACAATTTGCTGGAGACTGGAGAGGTGAAGCACCTAAACAAGATTTTATTCTCATCCATTTGGAAGATTAATCTTTAGTCAAAAAGAAAATTAAAAAAATGGCTTAGAATGTATTCCTAACTACGAATTTTTATAAATGGCTTTGTACAATGGTGTGATTCTTTTATTTTACATGGAATAATATTTTCTACTGCCTATAAGTTTTGAAAAAGAAGAAAATTAAAATTTATTCCAAAAGAGGAATATGATAAAAATAGAAGACAGATATTATGTTTGTCATATCTCTGATGAATACCCATATTCAAGACTTAAAGTCATATTTCTTACTATGTTAGACAGAGGGAAAAAATAAAATAACATATGATAAGGCAACTATTTGTGACTTTTTAAAGTGTACCTTATTAAATGATGAAATTTATTAGCTCAGGTTTGGGTTTGAAATTTAGGAGGCTAACCTATTTAACACATTTCTGGAAGGCCCTTACTGAAAAACACAAATTGTGGGTGGTACTATTTCTACACTTTAATGAATGGTTGAACGTGTTTGGCATTAGTGCTGTGTAAATAATTCAACTCTATTGTAACTTGCTCCCTACACTTAAAAAACTTGTAATGTCTCTAAGTATCATCAACTTGTAAAATGTCATTTTGACGAATGTGATTTTAAAAAGTTTATTTGAAAAGGAATACACTTTCAGAAGATTAAATGAAGATTATCATTGGTTTGAGAGTGATATTTTTATACAACAGAACCATGTTGTACTGAACTCCCAGTGTTTTTAAGCACTCCTTAGTGCTTCAAATATTTTTCTGAATTACATTTGACCTCTAAGTCAAGTTTTCTGGGCTTTAGTAGACCAATTATGGATCTATCCTTCAAGGAACTATTTTTTGGCCCACTTATGTTGGAATAAAATCTTTCATTAATCATAGGGGAGGGGTATTAAAAATAATCTTATGACACTTTGTGAAATTGTTCACACATATGGGCTAGTCATCTATAAGTTGAATGTTTTAATTACAGTACTTTCTCTCAAATTTTGTTATTTCATTCTTCATTTTAAGTTGCCTTGCATTCCACAATTGCTTACTGCTAATTCCTGCATCTCAAGGAATTGGGGCCCTGAAATATAGGAAATGAGAAATTGAGATTGGTCTTCAATTACTATGTGCTGAAATGTTGCATGGGCCTTGGTGAGAAGTCTTGCCCATGTTATCTGATGATGCAGGTAACTGGGACCTGGGATCCTAGGACCCATGGGGACTGCAGAAGAATAATGTTTTTTTAGATATCTTAGCAAAATTTGGGTATAATCAATAGGAATGCTTCTGAAATATGGAGAAAAACAGTTTGGGACAAGAGAGTTAAAACAATAGACAGAGCAGCAGAGTAAAATGTATTATAGATTAGAGGAAAACATTGTTTTTTTACCATGTGGATTCAGAAGACCAAGAACAGTTAGGATGTATCACAAGTTTATACTATAGACATTGCATTGATACTTTTTATATTCTAATATATATTTTAAACCTAATTATTTATATTCCAATTCTATTTATTGGAATAAATAAATATAAATTTATTTGTCAAATTATCAACTAATTCTAGTAAGTTTTACTGTGTGAAATATAAAATCAGCACATATAAATATAAAATATATAACTATATATAATATAATTAAAAGGCACAGGTTTGCATTGTTCTGTTGTAGTTACTGTATGAAACGCAACTCTGTTTTAAAGTATTATTCCATTATCTCTACCTTAGTGTGTGATAGAGTTAGACCTAAAGCTTTACCATTTGTAGATTTACAGCATGGAGGCAAGAGGAAACACTGTGATTAAAACAGTATCAATTTAATGCTTAATAACGAGGAGAAACATATGAACTTCTCCTGCATCTATGAAAATATTTGGTGATAAAAAGTCAGTAGTGTAAGTTCCTGCCTGGTTGGATAGTAGACAGGCCAGGACATTAAGTAATCATGCATATGAACAATTTTTTTACCTTCTTGGCTTTAACTACTTTTGAAATGGAAGGTATAATAAACAATTATATTTTGATAAAATACCTTCTAGTCTGAACAGTTCTGTTTGAACTGTTCATCTCTCTATGATCCCTTGTAACCAAGATTAGTTTTGTTCTAGTAAGACAATCTATGCTGTCAGGGTAAGATATTCTGGTTGGTCTGTTCCCACATGGAAGAAAGGTAAAGGCTCAGGTAGACATTTGTGCCAGTAACACCTCATTTGGGAAAATATCAGCTGAAGAAGTTTAGAAGTAGCTCTTAAGCAATGCTTACTTTGAATCCATTAGGCCCACATAGCTAACACAGTTGGATAAATAATTACTTGAAAAAGCCATCACCTTTGGACCTATCTATAAATAATTGAGAGTACGATCAAATTCCAAATAAAAAGACTTAAGATAGTCATTGACAAAAAAATTTGCAAATGTGAGCAATTGATCGATCAATATAATTTTTTCTACTATTCACAGAATTTTATGGAAATAAGATCGATAGCATTGTTCGGAACAATACGGTTTCCTTGTTAAAAGTAGGCACCCATAGATATAGGCTTGTATAAAGATGGCATCATTAACTACTTAAATTTAGAAGATACTACATGCTTCAGCAGCACGAATACTCAAATTACAATGCAGAGATTAACATGGCACTTGCACAAGGATAATATGAAAATTTGAGAAGTATTCCATATGTTTCATTCTTCAGATGCAAGAAATGAAAAACAGTTATTAAAAAGTTGATTACAAAATTACAACTGTAACAATACACGTAATTCATATAATTAAATTTAGTTTGACATCAGTGTATTAAATATTCACCTCAGGAAGGCGTTTACATAGAATAAACTTTACAAAACTTTTCAAATTATACAACATTGTCATTTTATCCCAAAGAAAAATAATATTAAGACCTAGAAAAAAAGGAATCAAACTGTTTCTATATGGAATGTAATCAGAAAGGACACATTAATGAACCTAAATATTATAAAATAATGTAGAATTCAAAGTATATCTAGGAGAAAATAAAATATATTATGAACATTATGCAAACATAGAATATAGGATATTGTCAAATATACTTTTTCAGACAAGCACCAGAAATATTTTAGTTTCTGTACTACTCATTTCAACAGGTAAGTTAAAATTGTTTCTGATTAAAAAATCACAAACTCTGAAGAAATCATTATACATGTATACAAAAACTATTGAATACATTTTGACATCCAATGCAGGCAATTCACTTGGAAGAATTCTGCAGAATCCATGAATTTTTACTGTAAAATATTGGTGTTGCCAGGCACATGTGGCTTATGCCACAAGAGGCTGAGATCTGAGATCATGGTTCCAAGGCAGCCTGGGAAGGAAAGTCTGTGGTACTCTTATCTCCAATAAACCACTAGAAAACTGAAAGTGGAGCTGAGGCTCATGTAGTAGAGCTCTCATCTTGAGCTGAAGAGCACAGAGGTAGCTCCCAGGCCCAGAGTTCAAGCCCCATGACAGACCAAAATAAAATATATTGCTCTTATTTGGATTGTGAAAATATTTTGTAGGGACACAAAAGATCGACTTGCATTTTTGAAATTTAAGAAACTTAACCCGACCATTAGGACATAGGTGAACAATTTGTACAGCCTTCCACAACTTCATAGAAGTAGTGATACATACTTATCCTTTTGGCAATATCAAGTGCAAGTTTTTCTATGTTGTTCTCCAGGCCTGGTTTTATATAATGGTTCAACAGAAGGAGATCCAGCGTATCTTTGCTAGCTCAATTCTCAGCAGCAAGATGTAAGGGGGACAAGAGGCCTTTAGTTGGGCATTGGTATTTGGATCATGATGAAGTAATAAAGAAGTCACTCTGGTATTATTCCACGTATATGCACTGTGCAGGGGTGTCCAGTCATCTACAGTTATTGCATGTGCCGCTTGAGACACCAACTCACTGACAATGTCTAATTGTCCACTGTACGCTTCTCGATGAAGAGGGGTATACTCATCGTCATCCCTACTATTCACATGAGTGGCCTTTTGGGAAAGAAGTCTCCACACTGTAGTTAGCCGAATATTTTTGGCAGCCCATTGAAGAAATTTGCTTGGATCCTTCTCCATTTTATTCTTGCAATTGATATCATTCGTTATTTTTTCATCTTGTTCTTCATATTCCTAAGAATTGCCTAACGAGAAACTTTGAGTGCCAGTGGGAATGAGGTGTCCATGTATTTTCCTAATAGTTCACATTGGTTGAACTGGTCAGAAATATCCAGTGATTTTTCTGCAACTGTTTATTCACCATGATTTATTTTCTCTTTTTCCAATTTTACTATTCGAAATTATTCTAACTGGAGAGTAGGGAATTGATGGAGAGCAGAGGAAAGATGTTCCTCCGTATTCAAATGTACACACTGAAAATGAGGACCAGCGATGTCTTCATGTGCAGCTTATTCTAGGAATGAGAAATTAGGAAATAACGCCTTCTATATAAATGATTTGGGAAATGGCAGAACAAAAACTGAAATGATGCAACCAAAAATATGAAAGCAAAATAAATCAGGATAATTATGGAGCAATCATATTATCTATGAGAACCAAGAAAGGGAGAGAGAGAGACAGATGATGTGCAATGACCTAGCTAGCGACAAAATCCATGCCTCTGATCAATTTATAGAGCAAACAAAATTTTAATTTTTTAAAAAAGATGGGAATAGAATTCATGTATTTACTTGAAATTATTAAATACATTTTTAGTAGCCTACATAAAGAGACATAACTTTGACCAAATTACAGACAATAAACTAATTCCTTGATAATTCTAGCAACAGATCTGACTGAAATCAGGTGAATCACACTTTTCCTGTATAATGAAGAAATAGGAAGGTAGTAAAGTAGCTAGAGAAGGCAGGGAGATTGTATCTGTGACAAAACTTTGTGAAAATTGGTATTTAGGATTTCTTACTGGTGATCTACTTGCACTGGAAGCATGATTCTGAACTATTGATTTCTGATTCTGAATTATTGATTTGATCATTATATTCTCCAAGAAGAAAAATGAGAATTGATAGTTAAGGACTACTAATACATTTTGACCTTCTCACTAAGCACTTTCAATTATTGAAATCACATGAAGACAATAGACAGGCCTACTTTTTAGATGAAAGCACGTGTCTTAAAAAAAAAACAAGGAATGTATGTAGTCATGCAAAGGACTTCTATTTTACCAATGCCTCATACATTTTTCTAATGTTGGGTAACAATAAATAATGGATCTATTAGAAAGCTCTTAAGGCTCATATGTTCAATAGTGAGTTCTCTTTCACTATAATATGGTATGTTTTGTGTATGGTCATAAGAATAATTTACATTACTAACTTGAATTTCTGACAGGAGAGTATCATCACTGTACATCTTGCTTCTATTCTCTCAGTTTTAAATTACTATTTAAGTATGTGCATTAGATAATTATAGAGGAAAAAGTAGAAGCCACACTGATGGCTTATGTCTTTATTAGTAGTTAATCAGAAAGATGAAATCTGAGGATTGTGGTTTGAAAGCAGACCAAGAAAAAAAAAAGTCCATTAGATTCTGATTTGAATGTAACCAGAAAAAGCTAGAAATGGAGCTGTGGTACAAGCAGTAAAATGCTAGCCTTGAGAAAACTGAAACAAAAAATAAATTCTGGGACAAAGCCAGACCCTGAGTTCAAGCCCTAGTATTAGCACCAAACAAATTAATAAGGTAATCAATTAATTAAAAATAAATTAAGTGGTCACATTTGGAGAGGCAGGTAAAATGTAACATGGGTGTGATGGTTCATGTATTATTTTGTAATAAGGCATATTATCATTTGTACAAATCACTAATATTTTATTTGAACTTTTTTGTACAATAAACCCTGAATTTAGCATGCATGTATATGTGTATGTACATGTGCGAACATGTGTATACATGTATATGTGTGTGTGTGCTGTTTCAATGTTGCTTGCCAATGTGGACATGGTGAGGCTGAAAAGAGCTGTGTTGCAATGTTTTATTTACCAGTGTTCTGTCATGTCATTTCAGTGGAACCACCCTTCTGTACATATTATTTGTCTACTAAAAAAGTCATCATAATCAAAGCATTTACAGCATTAAGTTAGAGAAAGAGACCGCTTTCAGCTCTTATTGTATGTGAGGTAAGAAGCTACGGACATAATTAGGTAGTAAGTTATTGCTGTAAGATGATTGTCAGTACAAAATTCATATTTGACCTCTTAAATTGGTTATACTTTTAAGATACACTCATGGAGTGATTTGGACCGACTTGACCAAGCAGGTATTACTCTCTGGTTATTCCTGTGAAACACAAGTTGGATAAACTCTTTCCGGATTTCTGTAGAGAATCACTTTCTTTGCAAGACCATATCTATTCGCACTAAGAGTTAATCAAACCCATATTACATTTGAATATCCCATCTTATAGACAAAATAAGTATTGTCGATATACTTGTTAGATATTCCTTCCAAAAACGAACAAACAAAAAGGATGTGTCATGTCCAGATTGTGTATGCATTTGAAGGTGTTTTGTACATTCACAGGGATCTTTACCAATGGCTCTTTTGTGGGAGTAACTATGAAAACTTTAACAAATAAGGCTTTTTGAATATCGTTTCCAATATACATAACATCCCAGAGGAAGTCTTGCAATTTCTGAAAGTTCTTTGAATATTTTAGTATTATTTCAGTTCATTAACTATAGAGCTAAATTTTCTGAAATAAATATTGTTAAGATCTGAAAATGTAAGTGGGCATATAGGCTTTTTTATGCATCATTTTATGAAAACCCATTTTTTATGAAAACAAATGGAATAGAATAAAAGAATGTAAGTGAATTGGGTAAGCTAATTATTAGTATAACTTTGTTTTCTATTAACAGTCCATTGAATGTACATGATGCAGTTAAATTAGTTCCTTTGTGTCTCTGTACTTCAGTTAGTTTTAGAATCTTTATAGTTATGAGTGAATGTTTAGTATAAATAAAGGTCTTTTTAAATGATTAGAATTAACCTTGTGTTTTGTGTCCTACTCCCAAGAAAATGAATTATTTTTAAGTGTTAATAGTTTATCATTTTCATTATCATTATCATAGGGAATCATTATCATTATCATAGGGAATTTAAAAATGCAGTAGTATTGATGTCTTTTAAAACCAATTGTATTCACAAGTTGGAGATTCTTTAATTCATACTTAGGTCTTGGTGCCTATGATTTTTAACCTCTCATTCCTAACATTAATATGTCAGACTGCATTTTTGTGTATATGAAAGGCAAAATATTTATCTGGGGTGAAAAGTGATTTTATATCAGTCTGTCTTTAATAACATTATAAATTAGTACATTTCTCCCAAAATGTTAGGTAAAAAAAGCAATCAAGAGAGTTCCAGGAAGATGGCGGAGGAGAAGCTGGAATCTGAACAAGCTCTCGCATAGAAAGCAGTTTTAGAGTTCGAGTGAACAGTCCTAAGCCAGAGAATCACACCAAGTGTGCCATCACAGGACAGAGAGTTAGACAAGAGAGGGGAAGCCAAGGAAACACATCAGCTGCCGCTGCGGCGGCAGGGTCGTGGCGGCGACCACCGCCGCGGGGTCATACCTGAGACACAGAGAGTCCGGGACGAAGGAGCCAGACGCAGCGGACGAGCGGATTCTACTCAACACCAACAAGAACCGACAAGGAGCGGACATCTTCATCCTGCAGTTTGCAGACCAGAGATGACCCAGGATCCAAGACTCGGTGTGAGTACAAGCCCAACGTCCTCACTCCTTCTCAGGGAGCAGAGGAGGGAAGGCCACCCCTCCCCCCCCAGCACCGGTGATCTCCATCTTGGATACCGACAAAGCTCGGAGGAGCTGTTAGCTCCAGCTCAGGCCTTGGAATAAAAGGAGTCCTTTCGCAGGTCACAAGAACTTAACGGCGAAGTGACCTGCCAGACTCAGCTCCATCCAGGGAAAAGTCACCCAGCTCAGGCGCCAGGCATTGGAGTGCCTTGCCTCACTGGATAACCAGAGCCAGAGGCTGCCCCTCCCTCTAGCAGCCTCCACAATCAATTGAAAAACAGAAACCCTGAGAATGGCTCCAGGCTGGGCGCTGTGAGCTTTATCACAAAATAGCCCCAGGGAAAAGCTACTGTTTGTTGAAAGGCCTCAACTCTACCCAGAACCTAGCCTCATCACCACATCCCCCTCTTTTGTGATTCTCAAAGCAGATCACCCTCCCAGAAAACTAACCTGGGAGGGGGATCTCAAAATCTTGGGTAAAGCAGAGCATTTTTCTGCCTCTTCCAACCAACCGAATTAAGAAACCAATCAAGCCACAGGACCTCAAGCTGACCAGAGACTCCAACAAGAGACTGGTTACAGACAAAAGGAAGAAACAGGATTCTTCCCACTCCTCCCCCCCCCCAAAAAAAATCAAAAGACTTTTTTTCTTTTTTTTTCTTCTTCTTCTTTTCTTTTTTTTTTGCTTGTTTTTTGTTTTTGTTACCATATATATATATATATATATATATATATATATATATATATATATATATATATATATAAATTTTTTCCCTTCTAAAACTTTTATTAATCTTTAATTTTTGCCTCTTCTGAATAAATAATTGCTTTCCAGTAACTTTTTTTTCTCTTCTTATAATTTTTATTTTAGGAATATGTGAATGAGCGTTTTCCTTTCTTTTCTTGTCTTCTTTCTCTTTTTCTTTCTAACTATCTTTTTGTTTTTTGTCTAGCTCTACTGAACTTCTGATCTTTTCTTCTCCATTACCCATCCTTAAAGTTTTTCACATCTCCTCTATGTCCCTCCCCTTCTCTGAACATATTCACATTCCTCTCTAAATAGACGGTCTTTTAACCTCTATAATAACATTAATTTTTACATTTCTATTTTTATTCTGGTCTCTCTTCATTCCCCTTTCCGTCTCTTCTTTTTCTCCCTCTCCCTACTTGCATCTTACCCAACCCATTTCCTGCATTGTGATTAGGACATAGTTAACTCTCCCTATTCCTCCCCACACCAATCTATTCCTATTTTTTACCCACATCTCTCCCTAATCCTAATAATTTCTGGTTTTCCAAATTCTTTTCTGCGGTTCGAAGTCCATTAACATATAGTTGTTTGATGTTGAATAGATGTATCTGTTGAACTAGATTGTATCTGTAGACTATTGACTGTACAAACGCAAACTTTGGTTGATGGTTGCCTTAAGATAGTGTTCTAGCACAAAACTGGTGCAATCTTCATCTCAAATGGGCTGAGTAAGCCAGAAAAACACAAGAAAAATGCAAATTCGGGTATCTCAATTCCCAATCTTGATAATCAGGGATTAGAACAGATAAAGAATAATCCAGAGGAGAGTTCCCAAATAGCTCTACAAACACTAATAGCAAACATGATAAATGAGAAGTTTGACAATGTACAAAGGACTCTGTATGAGCGTGGTAGTGAGAGAGAGGAGGCATCCCAGAAGTTTATACAGGAATATCACAAGCGTGAGGAAGCTACTCAAAAACTGATACAGGATTTGCTTGAACAACTTGAGAATACTCAAAGAGAAAGGGAGGAATGGCGTGAGCAGGCAGAGAACACTCAAAGAGAACTGCAGGAATCCCACGAACGGGAAGAAAGAGAACTGCAGGAATCCCACAGACAGGAGGAAGCTAATCAAAGAGTAATTCAGGAATTGAGAGACCAGGTAGAGAATACACAAAGATCACTAAAGGCATTCATGGAATCCATTAACAAAGAGTTGAAGGAAGTCAGGGAGACCACAAAGGGAATGCTGAATGGAACCCAACAGAAGGAATGGGAGTCCAAAGAAACCATAACCAATCAACTAAGTGATTTGAGAACTAACACTGAACACCAAATTAAGGAATAAAGAAATTCATACAAGACCTAAAACAGAGCTTCAACAAAGAACTTGAAGCCATCAAAGCTGACCAATTAGAAGGAAAAGAGATAAAAAACAAAGTAGAGAGTCTTGACAGCAGGTGAGACCATGCAGAAGATCGAATCTCAAGGATTGAAGACAGCCTAGATATTATAGAGAAAGAACATACAACCATCCAAGACAAGTCCAAGAAATATGATAGGTCTATCCAACACCTGGAAGACACCATCAGAAGGACCAATCTAAGGATAATGGTTGTAGAGGAGCACCTAGAAACAGAAGTTAATGGTCTAGGAAATTTGTTTAACAGGATCCTAGCAGAGAACTTCCCAAACATACAAAAAGATAGGCCTATTCAGATACAAGAAGCTTTTAGAACCCCAAATAGACCAGACCAGAATAGGACATCCCACTGTCACATTATAATCCACACAGGATCAACCCAGACCAAGGAAAAGATCCTTAAATCTATCAAGGAGAAAAGGTTAATCACCTATAAAGGGAAACCAATTAGAATTACCTCAGATTTCTCAGCAGATACAATCCAAGCAAGAAGAGACTGGAATGATGTATGCCATGTCCTAAAAACAAACAACTATCAACCAAGAATAGTGTACCCAGCTAAACTCTCCTTCATAACTGAAGGCCAAATAAAAACCTTCCATAGCAAAGAAAAATTGAAACAATATATCTCCACCAAACCAGCCCTACAAACGTTTCTTAAAGATGTCCTACACATAGAAAACCAACAAGACCGCAACAAAGGCCAAGAAACTGCACGCAAACTGAGAATCCAAGAACCTTAGGAAGAACCCAGTTTTCACAGCCCACAAGAAGGTGGATAACATGGCAGGAACTCCCATATACCTCCCAGTCCTATCTCTTAACGTTAACGGACTGAACTCTCCAATTAAGCGACATAGACTGTCTAGTTTGATAAAAAAAAAAAAAAAAAAAAAAAAAAACAAGACCCTTCTATCTGCTGCCTGCAGGAGTCACATCTTGCCCGTAAAAACAAACACATTTTCAATGTTAAAGGCTGGAACAAAATATACCAAGCAAACGGCTCTCATAAACAGGCGGGAGTTGCAATCCTAATATCAGATAAAATAGACTTCAAATTAAAATTCGTGAGAAGAGATAAAGAAGGTCGCTACATACTAATTAAAGGATCTCTCCTTCAGGAGGATATTAAATTCTAAATATCTATTCGCCAAACAATGGAGCTCCCAAATTTATCAAAGAAACACTACTTTCCCTCAAATCCCATATAGATCCAAAGACATTAATTGTTGAGGATTTTAACACACCACTCTCCCCACTAGATAGATCAACTCGGCAAAAACTCAACAGAGAAACCGCAGATCTAAACAGCTGCATAGATCAACTAGACTTAACAGACATTTACCAAACAATTCACCCAGCAGCATCAGAATACACATTCTTCTCAGCAGCACATGGAACGTTTTCTAAAATAGACCACATTTTAGGCCACAAACCATACTTGTCTAAATTCAGAAACATTGAAGTTATACCTTGCATTCTCTCTGAACACAAGGGAATAAAATTAGAACTCAACACCAAAAGCCACCAAAGAAAGTCCGGAATCACATGGAGGCTGAACAACACACTGCTGAATCATGAGTGGGTCATGGAAGAGATTAGAAAGAAAATTCAAGTGTTCATGCTATTCAACAAAAATGAACACACAAATTACCAGCTCCTCTGGGACACAGCAAAGGCAGTACTGAGAGGCAAGTTTATAGCTCTGAGCTCCTACATCAACAAATTGGAGAGATTGGAAACTGACAATTTAATGACACATCTAAACCTCCTTGAAAAAGAGCAGCAAGATAAACCCCAATCCAGTAGACATAAAGAAATAATCAAAATTAAATCAGAATTAAATGAATTAGAATCCAAAAAATCTATAGAAAGAATCAACAAAACAAAGAGTTGGTTCTTCGAAAAACTTAACAAAACTGACAGACCCTTAGCAAACCTTATCAGAAAAAGGAGAGAACACACCCAAATTAATTAACTCAGAGATGAGAATAGAAACATCACCACGGAAACAACCAAGATTCAGAACATTATAAGGGAATACTTCTCAAAACTTTATGCTAATAAGTTTGAGAACTTGACAGAAATGGACCTTTTCCTAGCAAATATTGACATGCCAAAACTAAACCAAGATGAGTTAAACCAGCTTAACAGGCCCATATCAAGCATTGAAAGAGAAACAGCAATAAGAGACCTCCCAGCTAAGAAAAGTCCAGAACCAGATGGTTTTACAGCGGAATTTTACAAGGCCTTCAAAGCAGAGCTCACACCAATACTCCTCCAAATCTTCAATGAAATTGAAAAGGAAAGCTCACTACCAAACACATTCTATGAAGCCATCATAACCCTCATCCCAAAACCAGGCAAGGACTCATCAAAGAAAGAGAACTATAGACCCATTTCTTTGATGAACATTGATGCAAAACTTCTCAACAAAATTTTGGCCAATTGACTTCATCAATTCATCCAAAAAATCATACACCATGATCAAACAGGATTCATTTCAGGGACGCAAAGCTGGTTCAATATACGCAAATCAATTAATATTATTCATCACATCAACAGGAGCAAGAATAAGAATCACATGGTTACCTCAATAGATGCAGAAAAAGCATATGACAAGATCCAACACCCCTTTATGATGAAGGTTCTGGAAAAATTAGGAATCCATGGAACATTCCTCAATACAATAAAGGCTGTATATGACAAACCTACAGCCAGCATTATACTCAACGGTGAAAAACTAAAGCCATTTCCTCTTAACACAGGAACAAGACAAGGATGCCCACTCTCTCCACTTCTCTTCAATCTAGTATTAGAATGCCTAGCTACAGCAATAAGACAAGATGCAGACATAAAGGGGATCCAAATAGGGAAAGAAGAAATAAAACTCTCCCTCTTTGCAGATGACATGATCTTGTATTTAAAGAATCCCATAGACTCCACTCCCAAATTACTCAAGCTGATTCAAAACTTTGGCAAAATAGCAGGTTATAAAATTAACCCCCAAAAATCAATGTCTTTTCTATATGCCAACAATGAGAAAAGTGTGGCTGAAATTAGGAAAGCAACTCCATTTGTAATAGCCCCACAAAAAATAGACCTAGGAATTAACTTAACCAAAGAAGTGAAGGACCTCTATGATGAAAACTTTAAAATCTTGAAAAAAGAAATCAACACAGAACTTAAAAAATGGCAAAACCTCCCATGCTCCTGGATTGGCAAGATTAAAATCTTGAAAATGGCAATACTTCCCAAGGCTATTTACAAATTCAACGCAATACCTATCAAAATTCCACCCTCATTCTTCCAGGAAATAGAAGAGGCAATCCAAAAATTCATATGGAACAATAAAAGACCCCGAATAGCAAAAACGCTACTCAACGGAAAGAACACTGCTAGAGGAATATCAATACCAAATTTCAAACTCTACTATAAAGCCATAGTAATCAAAACAGCTTGGTGTTGGCATAAGAACAGACCTCAGGACCAATGGAATAGAATTGAAAACCCAGAAATGAACCTACAGACCTATAGCCATCTAATCTTCGATAAGGAAGCTAAAACAATAGAATGGAAGAAAGACAGCCTCTTCAGTAAATGGTGCTAGTCAAATTGGTTAACTACATGTAGAAAACTAAAGCTAGATCCTTATATATCACCCTGCACCAGAATCAACTCCAAATGGATCAAAGACCTTGAACTCAAAGCAGACACTCTGAAAACATTACAGGATGGAATAGGAGAAACCCTAGGTCTCCTTGGCTCAGGCCGAAATTTTCTGAAAAGAGACCCGGAAGCACAACAAATCAAAGAAAGGTTGGACAAATGGGATTGCATACGGTTGCAGAGTTTCTGCAGGGTAAATGACATAGCTAGCAAGATCAATAGAAAGCCCACCGATTGGGAGAAGATCTTTACTAGCCATACAACTGACAAGGGTCTCATATCTAAAATATGCTTGGCACTCAAAAAATTAAACCACCCAACAACAAATCCTCAAAGAAACAACTGCCCAATAAATAAGTGGGCGAAAGACTTAAAGAAAAGCTTCTCTGACGAAGAAAGAAGGATGGCCAATAGACACATGAAGAAATGTTCAACATCCCTAGCCATAAAAGAAATGCAAATCAAAACAACATTGAGATACCACCTCACTCCAGTTAGAACAGCAAAAATCAAGAACTCTAACAACAACAGATGCTGGAGGGGATGTGGACAGAAAGGAACCTTACTTTATTGTTGGTGGGAATGTAAACTTGTCCAACCACTTTGGAAAGCAGTATGGAGGTTCCTCAAAATACTTCACATAGATCTCCCCTATGATCCAGCAATCCCAGTTTTGGGCATTTACCCAAATGTTTACAAACAAGACCACACTAAAGCTACCAGCACAACTATGTTTATTGCAGCATTATTTACCATAGCTAAGATATGGAACCAAACCAGATGCCCCTCAGTAGATGAATGGATCAAGAAAATGTGGTATATATACACAATGGAATTCTATGCCTCCATCAGAAAGAATGACATTTCCCCATTTGTTAGGAAATGGAAAGAATGGGAAAAAATTATATTAAGTGAAGTAAGCCAGGCCCAAAGAAGCATAGGTCCCATGGTTTCCCTTATTTGCAATATCTAGTATAGGTATGAGTCAAGCGGAAAAGGTCAGATAATGTGATGTTAGGAAAATGAACCCTTAAATATGTATTGTAACGTTTTCGTTTCTTTCATGCATGTGTTTCTAACGCATTTATAAGATTATCTCTTTGTTGCTTTGTATGTCCCTCCCCCACAGTGTAACCCCCGCTTTCACTCTATTTGATGTCAGTATAACATGTGGAGGAGATGGGGACAAACAAGTCGTTTAAGGATTCAGGTGGACCTGTTGCAACAATGAGAAGTACAAAATGTCATGTCAAAACCAGCTTTACAATGTCAGTGTGGGGGGGGAGGGGGGTATAATTGGGTGGTGGGAGGGGGTAGTCTGGGAAGGGAGGTGAAGGGTAAACAAAGGAGGAGGCTGCAATGCTTGGTAATAAATGTATGCATTATCCTGCCCATGTAATTGTAGCCCCTCTGTACAGTATGTTCTCAAATAAAATAAAATAATATTAAAAAAAGCAATCAAAATACTTCTAATGGTAAACAATTTAGGTGAGCTACAATGTCGAAACAATTGCTCCAAAAGACCTGCAGTCTGTTTCCATCAGGAATTGGGCAGGTCATTCTTTCAATAAGACTGTGTTAACCAGAGATGTGGTCCCCAGGCAGTGCAGTGTTGAGTGAAGGGATAAAATATGATTTCTAGTATTTTGAGCCAGAAATCAAGAATGTTATAGTTTAGCAGTTCCTTTCACCACGGAGGTATAAATTGATTATGAACTTGGAGTTTTCATATTACAGTTACTTATTTTCTTTTTTTTGTTGTTGTTGTTGGTCATGGGGCTTGACCTCTGGGCTTGGGTGTTGTCCCTGGTCTCTACCACTTGGACCACAGTGCCACTTCCAGTTTACTAGTGGTTTATTAGAGATAAGAGTCTCACCGCCTGTCATGCCCGAGCTGGCTCTGTACCACAATCCGCAGATCTCAGCCTCCTGAGTAGCTAGTATTACAGGCGTGATCCACCAGTGTCCGGCTTAGTTACCTATTTTCTAACAAGGATAAAGTGAAATATTATTAGAGTGTGCACAATAATTTTGGGAAATTTTCCTAGAATTAGTAGACTGAGTGCTGGTATTTAGTTATAAAATAGAATGAGGTTATTTGATATGGTGGGAATGGACCGCAGCCTAACACTTACCGTGTGTACAATGTTGTACTAGTAATTCCAACTCTGAAGACTTACATTTCATCATCTTAGAATTAAAAATAGAACTATTTCTACTTTATGGTATTATTGTGAGGATTAAATTAGATACCAAAGGTAAAGTACTTGGAAAAACAATCATAGTTTGATATTTTCTACTTGTTATTTTATCATGTGATATATTCAAATATTTGTACTGTGATTTTTATATTGTGTCTATTTAGGATAGGCAAAGTGATGTATTGATATTCATTGTGTTGTTCACTTTTCTGTTATTATGAGAACAATACCTGCAAAGAAAATTTCTGAGAAGGAAATTATCATATTGACTCATGGGTTAAGATCAGATGTCTCCATTGTTTTTCATTATATTTTTAGTAAATAGTTGTACGAAGGGTTTTCCATTCAATGAATTAGTTTTTAAGTATGATGGATCTTTACATAAATTTCTCACATCCTTCCAAACCTCACCCCACTTTCATTTTTTCCTAGTTTCGTACTATCTGCATTGAATATTATGGCTTCACTCTCTACCTCCGTAAGTCTCTTTAATCCTTCCCTTTGACTTCCCCTCATATTTTCCAAGTGATAGTTTCCTGGTATTCATTTTGTTGGATTAAAAGTTCAATTTTATAAGAAATTACACCTTTTAAATACTCCTCTGCAAATAGCATGCTTTGATTAATACTGTTGTTTAACTTGCATAAAATTCTGGCTTCCAAATAAGTGTCCTTTGTGTGTCTGGCTCTGACGTCGTTTACTTAACATAATTTTAGATCTATCCATTTGTTTGCAAATGCTGTAACGGTCTTTATAATGGATGGGTGCAATCCAATTATGTATATGTGCAACACTTTCTCCAACCATCCCTCCGCTAAAGGGCGTCTGGGCTAATTCCATAAGTTCTCTATGGTGAATAGTGCAGTAGAGAACATGATTGTGAGATTGATTTTACTGTAAACTTTGGGAAGAATTCAACACTGTTTTACTGGGAGCAACCCTCTAACCAATTTTCCAGAATAAGCACATCCCTTCCTTCATCTCCACCACAAGGATTTTCAAGTTCTCAAAAACACACTACCCCCTACAGGTCTGAATCAGCTAAAACCACATTGTGCCCATATTCTTTGTTGTTGTTGTTGTTGTTTTCTGTCCAGTCGAGGGGCCTGAACTCTGGGCCTGGGCGCTGGCCCTCAGCTTTTCTGCTCAAGGTTAGCAATCTACCATTGGAGCCACAGCTCCACTTCCAGCTTTCTTCTTTTTGCTTATGTGGTGCTGAGGAATCAAACACAGGGCCTCTTGCATGCAAGGTAAGAGCTCTACCACTGAGCCACTTTCCTAGCCCCGATGTGCCCATATGCTTTTAATACATTTTTCATAATTTTACACATAATTTAGTGAGAATCTTCTATGTACTTTCCTAATGTGGTTATGAGGGATATGACAATAGAGTAAAAATAAGAGATATGGAATTTAATTAGCTACTATCATATTTAAAATAATTTTCAGCTCTCATAGCATCACTTACTATTATTTTAATCTTTATTTGATTACTTCTCCTATCCCCTAAATTATAGCATGATTTAACTACAAAGGCAAAAATGTGTGGTTTGATTTTGACACTCATGTGTGAGGATGCAAAATATGGGCAAATAAAGGGATTGGAATTAATAGCCATTATCCATTTTGTTAAATGGTTTTCTCAAACTGATTCTCACAATTCATATTTCATTCAACAAGAAACGTGACTATTCCCTATGCTTTGTTCCTCATTAAACTTGTTTCCATGTTATTTTGTAATGAAGGATGATTTCATAAATCTACTGTAGATACAAAAATACATTAAAATATTTCTATATGTATGCATTGATATAAATATACACACATATATTATAAAAGTTATAATGATAAATTTTAACTTCTGTAACTGTACAATTTACTAAATTATTAAAAACATGGATGGCTCAGGCCTGGAATCCTGGTTACTCAGGAGGCTGAGATCTGACGATCTTGGTTTGAAGCCATCCTGGGCAGGAAAGTCCATAAGCCTCTTATCTCCAAACAACCAACAGAAAATCAGAATTGGAACTGTGGCTCAAAGTAGTAGAGTGATAGCCTTGAGAGAAAAGACTCAGACATATCACCCAGGCTCTTAGTTCAAGTACTAAAATCTACCCCAAAAAAGCATTTAATTTACACCTGTGTAAGTAGAATATTTCTTTCACCCAAATGCACATCCATGCTCATTGCAAGGTAACTCTGTCTTATCTGGAGTACCACATAATATTATCACATAAGTAGAAAGCATTGCAACATGGTTAAACTCTATCTCTCTCATGGATTTTTCTCCACTCAATATTCAAATCTTGCAATTATTCCAATTATTTAAAGTCATATTTTTTTCTTTAATACCCATAATATTAGAATTTCAATTGAGTGTCTTGTGTCTTCTAAATGGATGTTCTTACGACTTTGGCATGCCCCCAGCCCTAAATTATCCTGATTAACTTTCAGATTGAATCTTGCTTCCTACTTGTGTATGATCGTGGGCTCAGTCTACTTGGTGTTATTCTTCCTGGAATTTAGAATAATTGGTTCCTGGCATTGTGTACAGATCTTTCGGTCCAGTCTGAGCTTTAACCACTATACTCACCACAGTAGGCTCCCATGTAGTCAGGATTTTCATAAGCTTATCATAGCTATTTTTTTTTGAGTCCGGTCTTGGGGCCTGAACTCTGGGCCTGGGCACTGTCGCTCAGCTCTTCAGCTCAAGGCTACCACTCTACCACTTGAGCCATAGTGCCACTTCTGGCTTTTTTCTTTTTGCTTATGTGGTGCTGAGGAATCAAACCCAGGACCTCATGCATGCAAGGCAAGCACTCTACCACTGAACCATCTTCCCAGCCCCTATTATAGCTATTTTTAAAAACCTTTGAATTTCCTGCAGGTTCTTGTGTACTGAGTTAATTTGGTTTTGCTTGGGTTGTTTTGTTTCTTTTGAATGTATGTGTTGAGTTGTTCCTCATTTTTCCTTTTGTTTCTTTCACTCAAGTTCTTACCTATAGTGCTGAGAAACCAAATCTTCTTTCTCAAGATATTCAAGGTAAAAAAATATTTATTCCAAAACAATTCCAGTAACATTTAAACACCTTCAGGAATTTCAAGAAGATGGCAGAGGAGAACCTGGTGGCTAAACAAGCTCTCGCAGAGAAAGCAGTTCTAATGTTCCAGTGAACAGTCCTAGGCACACCAAGTGTGCATCACAGTACAGAGAGTTTGGCCAGAGAGGGAAAATCCAGGTAAGGAGACAGATGTGAGCATTTTCCGGCAGCCATGGCTGCGGCGGCTGTGGCGGCTGTGTTGGCATCCATAGCCACCATACCTACAACCCAGAGAGTTTGGGACAAATGTGCCAGATGCAGCAGGTGAGCAGATTTTACTCAACACCAACAAGAACTGACAAATAGCAGATATCTTCATCCTGCAGATAGCAGAACATAGGCTACCCAGGAACCAACACTCCCGCATGAGTAAAAAACTGACATTCTCACTGCTTCTCAAAGGAAGCAGAGGAGGGAAGGCCACTCCTCCCCCCAACAGCGGAGATCTCCATCTTTGATACAGACAAAGGCCTGACTAAGTAGCTAGCTCCAACTCAGTCCTTTGATAAAAACAGAAGAGTCATTTAGCGAGTCACAAGTACCTACCCTGACCTGCCATTCTGAAGTCCACAACCAGGCAGAGAAAGCTACACGCCCGAAGGAGTGGCTTTCTTCACTGGGTAAAAAGAGCCAGAGGCTGCCCCTCTCTACAGCAGCCCTGACAATCAATTGAAACTCAGTAAACATAAACCCTGAGAATGGCTCCAGGCTGGGCTCTGTGAATGTCTCAGAAGCTAGCCCCTCAGGGAAAAGCTACTGTTTTCTGAAGGGCCTCAACTTTTCCCAGAACTCAGCCTTTTCACAGCAACTCCAGAAACAGCCATCTTCCTCTTTTGTGATACTCAAAGCAGATCTTCCTCCCACTGAACTAGCCTGGGAGGAGTATCACAAACTTCTGGGTAAACCAACAGAATTATTTCTGCCTGCCCAAACAAACTGACTTAAAAAAAACCAATCAAGCCACAGAAAACGAAACACCACAAGCAAACCAGAGACTCCACCAAGAGACTGGTTACTGACACAAGGGAGATACAGGATTTTCCCATCAACACTCCAAAAACAAAATCAAAGAAGTCTTTTTTTATATTTTTTAAAATATTTACTTTTTAATTATAAAAAATTGTTTTTATTAATCTTTTTTTCTTCCTCTTATAACTCTTATTTTAGGTGTATATGTGTTTATGTGTGCTTTTTAAAAAAATCTCTACTGACCATTAGGTCTTTTTAGTTCTTTCTTTCTCATTCATTTTACTTTTTCATCTTTTGTTCTTTTTGCATGAATTATTTGTTGTTCTAATTATCCTCATATATACCTGTCATTGATTATAAGACCTTATCCTCCATTGTATACATACTTAATTCATAAATGTATTCCTCAATTCAAAACTGCTTAGGATTAAATTCCTTAATAGCAGTATTATCGATTTATACCTATACAATATTTGAAGTATTTTTAAATTTATTTTTTATTGTGAAAATAACGTACAGAGAGGTTAAAATTACATGGGCAAGATAATGAGAACATTTCTTATCAAGCATTGTAGCCTCCTCCTTTGTTTCCCCTTCCCATCCCTTCCAAGCCTCCCACTGCTCCCCATTTAATCCTCCCCCCCCACCAAAGTTGTAAAGTTCGTTTTCGACATGACAATTTGTACTTCTCATTGTTGCAACGGTTCCACCTGTATGTGATTTAATCGACTTGTTTTTCCTCTTCCCCTCCACAAATTATTATTTTTTACTTTTTCAGGTCTCCTTTCTATCCCTCCCCTCCTCTCATCCTATCCCCGTTCATCTCTCAATGTCACTTCTTTAAATTTTCATTACTTTTATGAGTTTCACTTTTTAAATTTAAATATTTGTCTTTCCTTTTTTTCTTGTCTCTTCTTTTAATTTTTTTCTCTCTCTCCTTTCATTCTTTCCAATCCATTTCCCTCTTTAGTGTAGGACTTGGTTAATATCACTCTCCTTTTACCTTTCCACATCCCTCTAACCCTATTTTTCCACACCTTTCTCCCTAAACATAATAATTTCTGGTTTGTCAAATTTTTCTTTGCTATTCTTACCCCATTAATACATAGTTGTTTAATGTTGAATAGACTGTATCTCTTGAAATAGATTGAATCTGCAGACTTTTGACTATGCAATTACAGGACTTTGGTTGATGCTTGCCTTAAAATTGTGTTCTAGCACAAAACTAGCATTACTTTCATCCCAAATGGGCAGAACAAGCAAGAAATACACAAGGAAAAATGGCAAGTCCGGGTATCTCAATTCCAACTCAAGATAATCAGGTGATAGAACAGATAATGAATAATCCAGAGGAGAGTTACCAAAAAGCTCTACAAACATTACTGGTAAACATGGTGAATGAAATGATTGAAACCCTGCAAAGGACTCAGAGTGAGCATGAGAGGGAGAGAGAGGAGGCAAACTAAAGATCAAAACACGAAGCTCATGGGCTTGAGGAAGATACTAAAAGGTTGATACTGGAATTGTGTGAGCAGGTTGAGAACACTCAAAGAGAAATAAAGGAATTGCATGAGCAGGCTGAGATCAGACATAGAGAACTACACAAGTTGCATAAACGTGAGAAATCTAATCAAAGAGTAATACAAGAATTGCAAGAGCAGGATGAGCATAGACAAAGATCAATAGAGGCATTCATGGAATCCATAAACAGGCACCTGAAAGGACTGAGGGCGACCACAAAGAGAATGCTGAATGGAGCCCAACAGAAGCAATGGGAGTCCAAGGAAACCATAACCAATCAACCAAGTGATTTGAGAATAAACACTGAACACAAATTAAGGAAGTAAAGAATTTCATACAAGATCTAAAACAAAGCTCCAACAAAGATTTTGAAACCATAAAAACCGACCAATCAGAAGCAAAAAAATGAAAAAATGTAGTAGAAAGTCTTGACAGTAGGTTAGACCATGCAGAAGATTGAATCTCCGGCATTGAAGACAGCCTAGGTATTATAGAGAAAGAACATACAACTATCCAAGACAAATTCAAGAAATATGATAAATCTATTCAACACTTGGAAGACACCATCAGAAGGTCTTATCTGTGGGAAATGGGTGTACAGGAGCACATAGACACAGAAGTCAATCGTCTAGAAAATTTGCTTAACAAGATCCCAGCAGAAAACTTCCCAACACACAAAAAGATAGGCATATTCAGATACAAGAAGCTTTTAGAACTACAAATAGACCACACAAGAACAGGACATCCCATCATCACATTATAATCCACACGGGATCAATTCAGATCAAGGAAAAGATCCTTAAAGCTGCCAAGGAGAAAAGATCAGTCACCTATAAAGGAAAACCAATTAGAATCACCTCAGATTTCTCAACAGAGACAATTAAAGCAAGAAGAGACTGGAACGAGGTATGCCATGCCCTAAAGACAAACAACTATCAACCAAGAATAGTGTACCCAGCTAAACTCTCCTTCATAACTGAAGGTAAAATAAAAATCTTCCATAAAGCAAAGAAAAACAAAAAATAAATGTCCATCAAATCAGCTCTACAAAAGATACTTAAAGATGTCCTACACATAGAAAACCAAGAAGACCACAATAAAGGCCAAGAAAACACACCCAAACAGAATCCAAGAACCATAGGAAGAATGCAGTAGGCGTAGCTCCCAAGAAGGAAGATAAAATGGCAGGAACATCCAAATACCTCTTAGTCCTATCTATCAATATTAACAGATGTAACTCCCCAATAAAGCGAACGCTTTCTATGAAGCCATCATTACCTTCATACCAAAACCCTCATCAAAGAAAGAGCACTATAGACCCATTTCTTTCATGAACATTGATGCAAAGCCTTTCAACAAAATTTTGGCTAATCAATTTCAACAATTCATCCAAAACATCATACACCACGAGCAAACAGAATTCATTTCAGCGATACAAAGCTGCTTCAATATACTCAAATCAATTAACATAATTCATTATATCAAAAAGAGCAAGGATAAGAACCACATGGTTATCTCAATAGATGCAGAAAAAGCTTTTGACAAGATCCAACACCCCTTTATGGGGAAGGTCCTGGAAAAATTAGGAAACCATTGAACAGTCCTCAATACAATAAAGGCTGTGTATGACAAAACTACAGAAAGCATTATACTCAATGGTGAAAAACTAAAGCTATTTCCTCTAAACTCTGGAATGAGACAAGGATGCCCACTCTTTTTTCTGCTCTTCAATCTAGTATTAGAATGCCTATCTACACCAATAAGACAAGATGAGAACATAAAGAGGACCCCAATAGGGAAAGAAGAAGTAAAACTCCCCCTCTTTGCAGATGACATGATCTTGTATTTAAAGAATCCACTTCCAAGTTACTCAAGGTGACTCAAAACTTTGGCAAAGTAGCAGGGTATGAAATTAATCCTCAAAAATCAATGGCTTTTCTGTATGCCAACAATGAGAAAATTGTGGCTGAAATTAGGAAAGCAACTCCATTCCTAATAGCCCCACAAAAAATGAAATACCTAGAAATTAACTTAACCAAATGAGTGAAGGACCTTTATGATGAAAACTTTAAATACCTAAAAAAGGAAATCAAAACAGACCTAGAAAGTGGCAAAAAACCCCATGTTCTTAGATTGGAAAGATCAACACCGTAAAAATGGCAATACCTCCCAATGCTATCTATAAATTGAATGTGATACCTATCAATATTGCAACCTCATTCTTCAAGGAAATAGAAAAGGCAATCCAAAAATATATATGGAACAATAAAAGACCACGTATAGCAAAAACGATCCTTAACAGAAAGAACATGCTGGAAGAAAACCAATAACAAATTTCAAACTCTTCTAGAAAGCCATAGTAATCAAAACAGCTTGGTACTGACAGAAGAACACATCTCAGGACCAATGGAATAGAATTGAAAACCCAGAAATGAACCTCAAGAACTACAGCCGCCTAATCTTGATAAGGCAGCTAAAAAAAATAGAATGGAAGGAAGACAGCCTCTTCAGTAAATGGTGCTCTCAAAATTGTTTAAGTACTTGTAGAAAAGTAAAGCTAGATCCTTATATATCACCCTGCAGCAGAATCAACTCCAAATGGATCAAAGTCCTCGGAGTCAAAGCAGACACTCTGAAAACTTTACAGGATGGAATAGGAGAAACCCTAGATCTCCTTGGCAAAGGCTGAAATTTTCTTAATAGAGACCCAGAAACACAACAAATCATAGAAAGGTTGGACAAATGGGATTGCATGAAGTTGCAGAGCTTCTGCATGGCAAAGACATAGCTAGCAAGATCAATAGAAAGCCTACGGATGGGGAGAAGATCTTCACTATCCATACAACGGACAAGGGTCTCATATCTAAAATATACTTGGAACTCCATAAAATTAAATCCCCCAACAACAAATCCTAAAAGAAACAACTGCCCAATAAATAAGTGGGCTAAAGAGAAACTTCTCTGAAGAAGAAAGAAGGATGGCCAATAGACACATGAATAAATGCTCAACCTCCCTAGCCACAGAAAAATGAAAATCAAAACAACATTGAGATACCACCTCACCTCAGTTAGAATGGCTAAAATCAAGAACTCTAATAACAACAGTTTCAGGAGATGATGTGGATAGGGGAACCCTACTGCATTATTGGTGGTAGTTTAAACTTGGTTAACCACTTTGGCAAGTCGTATGGAGGTTCCTCAAAAGACTCTACATAGAGCTCCCCTATGACTGAGCAATCCTACTTTTGGGCATTTACCCAAATGATCACAAAGAAGACCACACTAAAGCTCCCAGCACAACTATGTTTATGGCAACATTATTTACCATAGCTAAGCTTAGAAACAACCCAAATGCCCCTCAATAGATGAATGGATGAAGAAATTGTGGTATATATACACAATGGAACTCTTTGCCTCCATCAGAAAGAATGACATTTCCCCATTGTCAGGAAAATGAAAGTCTTGGAAAAAATTATATTAAGTGAAGTAAGCTAGGCCCAAATGCACATAGGCACTATAGTTTCCCTTATTGGTAGTAAATAGTATATGTCTGAGACAAGCAGAAAAGGTAAGATTCGTTGATGTTATGTGAAATGTACCCCAACATAAGTATTCAAATATTTTCTTCTTTCATGTGATTGTTTGTAATATATTTTTAAGATGAATTTTTGTTGCTTTGTAAGTCCCTCCCCCACGATATAACTCCTGTTTTCACTGAATTTTATGTTGGTATAATTTGTGGAGGGGAAGGGAAAAAACAAATCGTTTAAAAAGAGATAGAGTTGGACCCATTGTAACAATGACATTTACAAGATGTTATGTCGAAAAACGAACTTTAAAACTTTCGCAAGGCGGGAAATAACGGGGAGGGGCAGAAGGGGTGAGATGGAAAGGGATAGAAAGGGGAAACAAAGGAGGAGGCATCAATGCTTGATAAGAAATGTACTCATTATCTTGCCCATGTAATTGTAACTCCTCTGTATGGTATTTTCAGAATAATAAAAAAAAAACCTTCATACCTATTAAAGGTATATGAATTCTATGTGCTTAGAAGGGTCTTTTTATATTCACAACCATCTTTGGCATACACAGACCGATCATGGGTTATATGAAGATAATAAATTTCCAGATGCTTGCCAGGAGGAGTAAAACCTACAGTTTTTTTTTCCCCAGAGGCTTCCCTGTTCATGAAAGAAATATGCTACTTGATGCAGGAATTCACAAAATTACATTGCTAGGAAGAACTTAAACAATCATCCAACATTACAGAGTTGAGGGAAATGAATTGATCTCCTGAATAATTTACTTTTTGGTTAAATAAAAGCAGGCTGCCATGAAAAGAGTATACTTTAGAGAAACATGATGAGTTGTATGTAAATAGTTGCTTTGCTAATTTTCTTAATTTGTGAACTAATACAGGGAAATAAAGTACAGCAAGTAAAAAAAAATAAAGAACTCTGCATTGAAATACTCATTTGTGTGTGTACACACGTGCATGTTCATGTGCTCATGCATGCATTCCTCATTCCTGCTCTATGCATCTGTGCCCCAGGATAGTGGTCTACCACTTGAGCCACTGCTGCACTTCTGGTTTTTTGGAGATAATCACATATTTTTTCATGATTGGACTCGCTTTGAACAGTGGTCTTCAGATCTTGGCCTCCCGAGTAGCTAGCTAAGATAATTCACCCTCTGAGTAGCTAGTTAAAATTCTGTCTGTCCTCAATGCTTCACTGCTTTTTTATCCTTTTCCTGAAGTAATCACAAGCCTGTCATCTATGTGTCTAATTGCTTTAAAAATACTGTTACTGCTTGGCACCAGGGACTCCAATCTGTACTCTTAACTACTTAGGAGGCTTGAGAACAAAAAGCAGGACAAATTTTAGGGGAGTTCCTTCCCAATCTATACCTGGGTGCATTGGATCATTTCCACCATCCTGCACTATC
Source organism: Dipodomys merriami (assembly GCF_024711535.1). Classification (NCBI taxonomy): domain Eukaryota; kingdom Metazoa; phylum Chordata; class Mammalia; order Rodentia; family Heteromyidae; genus Dipodomys; species Dipodomys merriami. The sequence continues at coordinate 145,045 of NW_027202530.1, read as the reverse complement.
TAGAGACTAAAATTGGAAGGACTGCAGGATCCAGGAAACTAGACAAGTTGGTGTGCAACTCGGATGCCATTGATGCATCAGGTGCATGTCCTTGTGGGAAGGGAACCCCTATCCTAAAATTAACCACTGATATAATGCCAGCCTAGCATTATTGTTCTTGTTAGGCTGGAATTATATCAGTGGTTAATTTAAGGACAGGGTTTCCCTTTCCACAAGAAAAAGTTGAAATCCTCACAATTTTCCAAAACCAAAATAAGTACATACATTAACATCCCAAAACTTAGTACAATCTGTTCTTTGCTCTAATTATCGTATGATGTGACAGAATAGTTTCTTCATTAATCTTATGATATATTTTAAAAGACCTAAAAAGTTCTTTCTCACTTATTAAGTGCAAACGAATGGCATATTGCCTCATTTCTTACATATTTGACTGCCACTAAAAATCCATTCAATGATTATTATAGTAATATATTCTGATTTATAACTTTATTTGTAAAAGATTTTAAACATTTTGTTTTCTGCTGAAGTTTAAGTATTTAAATAATATCATCAAAATATATTCCTTGGTTACTTGGGGCAGTTTCTTATAATGTTTTTAACTAATGGCTTCTAAGAATTCTTAATTGCTATATTATCTGTTTTATTTTTAATTTCAATATAATTTTATTTAAAGGTAATGTACAGAGGGGTTACAGGTACATAATTAAGGTAATGAGTACATTTCTTTTGGAAGGAATATTGTTATCCCCTCCATCGATTTTTTTTTGTACACTTAATTACTGATGCTTTTGCTGTTGGTATTGTTCAAATGTACTTTTGCTTTCTTTGTTCATACTTTTTTATTATAAAATTGATATAAAAAGGGTTTACAGTTACTTAAGTCAACTAAAGGGTACACTTCATTTTATTTTCTATATTTCAAATTTTGGTCTTAATTAATTATTTTCTTGTTTTTTAAGATAATTCTTTTTTCAGAGTTGTAGGATTAGTTCATTTAATTTTGCATGATTTTTACACATGTAAATTATTCACATATATGTTACTTTTAAAATATTTAACATGTGAATATTTAATATTATTTTCTTAATTATTATATGGTTGGTGAATTTACATAAATTGGTTTTCTTATAGTTCTAAACATATTTTTCCAGGTAACGAATAATTACTCTATTTTCAAGAAACACATACTATATTAAGAAAGGCTTCATTTCCCGGTCACTTTTTTGTAAATATTTGTACTTGAATTAAAAAAAAAAAGTTTGAGCCGGGCACTGGTGGCTCACGCCTGTAATCCTAGCTAATCAGGAGGCTGAGATCTGAGGATGGCGGTTCAAAGCCAGCCTGGGCAGGAGAGACCGTGAGACTCCTATCTCCAATAAACCACCAGAAAACTGGAAGTGGCGCTGTAGCTCAAGTGGTAGAGCGCTCGCCTTGAGCTGAAGAGCTGAAGGACAGCGCCCAGGCCCAGAGTTCAAGCCCCACGACCAACAAAAAAAAAAAAAAAAAAAAAGAAAGTTTGAGCTGGGCATGGTGATTTGGGTCTTCCATTTTTTACCTATGGTAGGAACTGTGAATAGGGTTTGTAATTCGGGAGAGCCTGAGAAACTATGAGACCTTATCATAAAAATATCCAGAGTGAAATGATTTGAGATATAGCCACCCATAGCGAGATACAGAGCACCTGGTTATCATATTCTAAATCTTGAGACTTAAACACCAGTAACATTAATCTTTTGTCAAAATTAAAGGATACATGTTTCAAAATGTTTATTATTTGAAACTTGTTTACAAAGGTTCTCATGTCTTCTATTTCTTAATTTTCCTTTTACTTAATCTATAAGAATCCAAGTATATTGTGATTATTTGATTTCTACTAAACGTTTAAATAATATGAGCAATATTATGATTTCATTTATTAATCTATTTTTACTATTTGGGATAATTTCTTCTATTTAATATTATAATATCAATATTCCAAATGTGTGTATGTGGTATGTGTGTGTATGTGTGTGTGTGTGTGTGTGTGTTTGTGTGGTTTGTGTGTGTGTGTGCTTTGTGTGTACCTTTGTAATGCTTGGGAGATCACACCATTATTTTACATATGCTAGGTCAAGATTTTACCACTGAACTACACTGTGTAGTTATAATGTAAATAGTGTTTTAAATTATGACTTTAAAATTTTCATTCCTAGTACGTTTTTTCAAAATTATATATGATTAAATGTGATCCATTTTCTATCCACATTAGCAATTTGTATTGTTATTTTATTGTTATTTAGAGTATTTCCACTGCTTTTTCACTTCCAAATTCTTGTGTTTGTTATTGATAAAGGTTTTACTTTGCTTCTTTTCTCTCTTCATTCTTTTTGCCTTTAGAGTTTAGCTATTGTTTCCTTTATTTCTTTGGAAATTAATTATCATATTGTTATTACAATTTATTTACATTGTAAGAGGTCTATACAATGCTTTATTTTCTATTTTATTTTTCCTATCTTCTCTTACTCTCAGTCCACACTATTAGGTGGATTAAAAAGAACTTGATTAAGGACACTTTGATTATTTTCATCCTTCTCTTCTCTGAAGTCTTTCTGTTTTTGAAACACAATAACAATGACATACAGCTCCTAGGTGGTCCATCATTCTATCCCCTTTCACTCTTCTCTGTAGTCGTTATCATTCAACTTTATTATTCTATAGTGTTACCTAAATCTTAACTCATTCCTAAATTAATTTTAGTTGTTTTAAGCATTCTCTAAAGACATTTTTCACTATATAATATCTGGGGTCTTGTGTTTTCACAAGGTGCAAAATATGAGTGATTATGAAACATCTAGATATCTGTAGAATATTGGTCCACCTGCTCAATAAACTTGTATGTAAATTCAAGGAATACAGGTCAATCAGAATAATCTTGTAAAATGGTGTAGCTTGAGCACTCTAACTAGATTTGAATCTTATTACCATGTTTATTAGTGAAAGAACCAACACATAGAAGAATGTAACAGATTTATCAAAAATAAATTCTTAGTTTTATTGTCAATAGATTTTGAAAAGGATGCCATGACTTAATGAAATAAAAATAGAATATATTGGCACTACTGCCTCTCTAGTTTTAAAGAATAATCTTAGACTACTACCTCAAACCATATACAATAATTTTTAAATAAAAAATGATTATCAAACTAAATGTGAGTTGTAAAATCCTACAAAATATACATGTAAAAATTCATGACAATGGATCAGTAATGGTTTCCAAAAATTTGACATAGAAAGCCTTAGTGGCTGAAGAAAAGCAAGAATAAACGAATATCAACTAATGACCTTTCTTAATTCTATGAAAGTAGTGAAAACATATCCAACGGATAGAGGGCACATATTTGTTAATGCTACAATGTTAATGTTACAGTGATCCTGAATCTTAAGTACTATTATATCTTCTAATTCTGTATACATTTTTCCCGAACAGGATATTTCTATAAAGAACATATGTAAATTAATAGTCAATAGGAGAAGCATATGAATTAAGCTCCTCTTTAGTATCTAAGAAAAAAGAAAAAGAAAATTCAGTAGTATGACCATAATATAAAAAGATGACACAAAATATAGTAATGCATTTGTGGAGAAATTGATATACTTTGCATAGTAGAATGATTTGTGTAATATTGCAGTCATTTTATTAAGCAATTTTTCAAGTCTTCAAAAGGTCAAAGAGATTTGTATATGTTCTAGCTATTACACTTCTATGTATGTATTAAAGAGAAGTAAAAAACTTGTATGGATCGGGAATGTAGTTCATTGACTGTGCACTTGGACAGTATGAGTGAGAACCTGAAATAATTCCTCAAAACAAATTTTGAAAAGACACCCTATAGAAGATGTATGCAGGACAAATTCCTGTAACTCAATTTTATATCTATTTTAATATCTGTTATAAAATTTATAGCATTTCTATTTGAAGAAATCCAAGTTTGTGAAAATTAGGCTTGGAAAACCTATGAGTGTACAATTCACTTCCAAAGCACTAAAATGTATACAATGAAAAGAGATAATATATTGTATGTGAATTTCATGTCAGCAAAAATATAAAACTATAGTTAAAAATTCTTCCTACAAAATGCAAAATACCTAATATTTTTGGTGTTTGCTAAAAATTCTTTGTAAACTGCAGTTTCTAAACAAAGATGTGATTTCTGTTTATTTTGAGTTTTTTGTCTGTTTTTATACCTTATGCAGAGATAACCCAATCAAAAAATGTATGTGATAAATGGAATATCTAGGAATTATACATCACTTATACGTAATTGATAACCTTTTCTGGAAGAAACTTTTAGCAAATGATAGAAAACACAAATCTATGCATCTGCATTTTTTGATAGCCATAAGTTACTTGCTCAATCCAATTGCTTTTGTCTACTTTGCTAGAAAAAAGTATTCTCAGGATAAGAGCCAATAACGTGAAAAGAAACAAAACATACAGTCATCTTGATTTATTTGTGACAAAACCAAATGAAATAAAACGATTCCACTTAAGCGACTCCATTATTAGTATCTATGAAGATGATCCTGAATGCTAACATCTATTGAATTTTTGGAATTTTAATTTCTACGAACATATGAAAATTAGAATAAGAAAACAAATATAGTTTTAGAGAAAACCAGCCTTGGAATAATTTTCTTAATTGTTTTGAAATTACAAAAGAATTAATACCATTAAAATTATCCTTTCCTATGGAAATCATTTAAAAATGTTTATCACTTATTATAATTCAAATACCAAGCAAGAGTAATTTTACAGAATAATTACAAATATTTTATTACTATCATAAAATAGAATAAAAGACAGTCCCAATACATTATCATTATTCTTAATTTTAAATCATTACCTAAATATCTTAAACAATCTAAATAGTCATGCCTTTAACATAGACGTAAATATTCTATACTTTTTACCTAACATTTTCCATGGGCATGTATTCATGTTTCTAAGAAATGTTCACAGCAGGTAAAAGATGCTTCTGTGAAATTAATGAGATATATTTTGTTGTTGGTCTAGATGTTGTATGCAAGGTTATGCATTGTCCCTAAGCCATTTTGTGTTCAAAGCCAGCACTCTACAACTTGAGGTATAGAGCTAATTCCGGGTTTTAGTGGTTAATTGGAGAATCTAACAAGTACTTTTCAATCTGGGCTAGTTTCAAAAACAATTCTAAGACCTCATTACCCAGAATAGCTCGAATTATAGGTGTGAGTCACTGGCAGTTGGTTTAATGTATTTTTTTAATTTTAATTATGTTTCAAGATTTTTGTTTCATTATAATGTATATCGTTCTACACATAAATTTAGATATATGTATATATTTCTGATGACAATTTCTAAATATGTATGTCTTTCTACACATTATATATATATATATATATACACAAATACATTTATGAAGACAGATTCTTTCTAAAACTTCTTATGCTATTTTTTTACCTTTTTATTTCAAAGATATACAGTATGTTTTTCCAAAAGTTTCCTAGAATAAAATATCTAATATTTCAAAAGAATGTAGCATTTATTACTTTTAAGGGAATTTTAGATATACACATGATATTGTAGTATATTACTTGAAATAATTCTGTTCAAACTCTTAAATATTTGTGTGTAGATGTGAGGAGAGAGGCAGTTAATTCATACTTGTTAGGAAATTGCAATACTTCAAAAATCTATTCTATAATATGTTATAAGCACATAGCCAAGCTACCTGTTATGGTTTAGCTTTTTTGTTTCTTTGTTCAAAATTTTAATATGGATGCATGCACAGTGATTAACATTAAAATTATTAATCAAAAGACAAAAGGAATAATCGCAAAATCATAGATACATATCAGAGTTTCAATACTTTCCACTTATGATTCTAATAATAATTTTGATGAGGATAATGATGATCACAGAGTACCCTGATTATGACAATATTGTGATTGAAAAGGAAAAAACTTTACACATTTTTGAAGCTATATTTCCCATATTAAATATATAGTAAAAAATAGCGTTGGATTACATACAATAAGAATAACAAGAGGAGAGTTTCAATATCAAGAAATACTATCACATAAATGGGTAGAGACAGTAAAAACCCTAATGTTATTCCTGAAGTCTCTCTAATGTATACACACTTTTCTTGGTGGTATTATTTTCTTATAAATAAAATTATTTATTTCCACATTTTGATGGACTAAGGTATAGTTTTCAGCTTAGTGATTAGTTCAAAAACATTATCCTATAGATACTATTCAATAACCAATGTTTCCAATGATACATTAAGGGTATGTTCTTCAATACATCTGAAAAAACATGACACTATTTTTACATAGTACCACTTACATATCTGTAGTTACCTTAAAATGACATATACCTTAGAGCCAGGAGGTAAAATTTATTTTTATTTCTGCAGGAAACAATTTGTGACTTTATACCAACAAACTGAATTTGAGTCTTTCCTTATTCGTAAGGTAAGGTGGAAAATGTAAGGACTCTTCACTTTTCTTTTTTCCTGCTCTAGAAGTCAACCCATATATTCTTCATTATTTCTGGTAGATTACATCCATTTATAGATGAGAAATGTAAGGCCAACAGTCAATGTAGTGAGTAAATAATGATACTAGAATTTGTGTCTTAGTTCTTCACTCTGTGTGCTTACAAAGAGAGTAATTTGGTGATGGAAGTGACCAATATGAAAAGACTATGGGGAAAAAGCATACTTTGGATATGGTTGTTTTAGGACTAGGTGACAGTGTTGAGTAAATGAAACAGGCTGGTGTCAGGGGCATAAAAACTAGTATATAGAAATCATTTGAGTGGGGGCAGGGAAGGTGGCTCATGGGAGAGCGCTTGCCTTGCATGCATGAGGCCCTGGATTTGATTTCTCAGCACCACATAAGCAGAGAAAAAAGCCGGAAGTGGTGCTGTGGCTGAAGTGGTAGAGTGCTAGTCTTGAGCTGAAGAAATGAGGGACAGCGCCCAGGCCCAGAGGTCAGGCCCACGAATGCACCCACCCAAAAAATAGAAATCATTTGAGTGACAGAAACTGAGAAAATCTGGATCATTCATCTTATCTAATGGGACAGAGTAGAAGGGTAAGAAGAAATCTAATGTGCTCCCACACGTTTGGCTGGCAACTCTGTTAGTGCTACTCTTAGTTATAAGGACCACAGGTGGAAATGATGGATTTAGGGGAAAAATCTGATAGTTCTAAAGTTTAGTTGCAAAGATGGGTCTGTTTAGACATCATCAAAATATCCACGACCATGAATATGAAAAAGAATAATAAAATTGGGGGCCATATTGAAAGGAAAAGGAAAAGGAAAGTTCTGACACAGGTTTGAGCATTGTGAGCACCACTGTAGACAAGATTGGAAGAAAGAGATAAATAAGGAAATAAAAAAGTAACAAACACAGATTTACAGAAGTAAAGGAAGGAATTTGCAAGAAGATATTGAAAGAAATATGCTATTTGGTTTTGAAAATTAAAAGGACATAGACAAGTTCAATAAGATCATTGTTTTGGTGAAAGTCATATTGATAAAATTTTGGGATATGAATATGAAGCCATAAAATTCCGGATCCATAAATTCAACAGATCCTATTGATTTTAAATGTTGGGAACCAATGCTTTTATCCTGAACTTAGAAAAATTTTACAGATATAACTGTCATGAACTTTACTCATAGGTATTGTGTGAACATTTTTGAAGACTTTGTTTACTCAGGAGTTTGTAGATTGAACTACAGCACAGACAAGCCTAATTTGTCCTACAGTTCCAATGTGTGGCCCATGTATCCACATCAGTTTGGGATTTTATTGAAATATTTTTAGATATGTTTGGATGTCTTATCAGCCTATTCGTTATAAATGTAATCCAAGTAACACTAAGTATTAGGTTGAACAAGCAGCATTACTGATGTGACTGAAGACTCCTCGAATTGATTCTTCTTTAGAATAGAAAATGCCTCAATAGTCATTGACACATCATAACTGACATATACTCCATTTAACTCTAGTTCTTGTTAGGGATATCTCCATGGTGAAATAACCCTGTCAATCATCCTGCCACAAATTCTTATATGTAGGGAATGCTTTTATAAACTTCAAACTTTTATTGAATTGGAGAGTTCAGACTTTACCCTCACCAGTACGACTGAATGCCTAAACAGGTAAGACATTTTGCTGTAATGCCTTCCTTTCATTTTCTCATACCCATTGGCAAGTAGGGAAGGATTCACCTACAATGCTGACTTGTACTAACACAACACCTTGGATCTAGTGTTAATTCGGATACTTACTAATTAGCTTTAGATTTTGTGGCTATTTATATTTCTCATGGGAAACCTAATGAGCCCCATGGAAATTGATCTAAGGAGACTTTCAATTCTAATATCAGTTTTTCTCAAAATATTTTAAACTCTACATTCTCTAATGTGAGCATAGGGTTACACTGTGGAACTTTTCTCCTCAAAGAGTGAGTACTACCCTATTGCTTAATATGGACAAAGTACTTTCATACATAGACTGGTCTTGTGCAAACAAGAAGTGGTAGTTGAACAATGTTCTTAACAGTTTGTATAGATGAAATGGAAAGAGAGCAACTATGAACTCAAAAGGAATGTGCAAAAAAGCGAAAGGCACAAAGTAGAATGTTCCAAGGAAATGCTGAAGTATAATTTCAAATTATGTGCTCAGGTGTGAGGGTGTGTTCAAAGTACAGCTTAAGAAAATGTAGTTGGGAATCTTGGGGAAAAACTGCTTTAAACTCTTCAGTGATAATTGTACAAGTAGAAGCCCCTAACTCTGACTCTAATCAGCCACATCATCATCAACTTAGGGACTATTTTCCAAGTGCAAAGTGAGAAAAAGAGGGCTCATCACAGTTAGTGTTCAGGTTGAAGTAATTGAAATAATATAATTTTTCTTATAAGACTTCACTTATTTTGGTGGGTTAAAGTAGGAAAAACCCAAGTAAATTTTTTGCATGTACTTAAATTAAGTGGGACATAGTATATTACTCTCTTTTTAACTGGGAAGTTGTAGATTACATCGTTTTATAATCTAACTTGGGAAAATGATCTGCTGTCATCGTTTTCTTTCCCCTCCCCATCTTTTGCTCTAACAATTACATAATTTTTATTTAAAGAGACATACTTGAGCTTGCATTTCTAAATCCTCCAAAATTATCTGAACTAATTCATACTTCTGGAAGCCTCCTCTATCTTTCTCAAGGAAATATTTTGTCATTACCATTTTAACCCATATGATATTGGATATCTTCCTGTCTAATTCAGTGCAAGATATACATTAGACTCATCCAGATATCTCAACACTTGTACCACCATGAAATCCTATCTTCATAAAAATCATGATTTTAGAATATCTGGGGAGGTGGCATCTGTCAATTTTGAATGACCCTAAGTGATACTTACATGCAATCATGTTTTAAATCAATATGCCTCTCAGGAGATGAACGAATTGACAAAATGTGATAAATATATCCAATGTGGAATTCTATGCTTACAATTCATATGGAAATGGAAAAATACTACTAAGTAAAATAAACAAGACACAAAGAAAGAGATTCCATGGTTTCCCTAATTTGCAACAAGTAGGAAATATCTAGGATAGTCCTAGCAGATGAGCAGAATGGCTCAGTAGCTATGTATAAGATTATGATGAACAAAATGAACTCCTACATATGGAAACAAAGGTTTCCTTCGTGGTTGTTATTTTTAATGTACTCTGTGATTCTTTTTTCTTTTGTGTTTTCCCCTATGGCTTGTCCCCTGCTGTATTTGATTTCAGTATCATGTGTTATTGTATATATATATTTATCTTAATTAGGGAAGGGAAGAGGAACAACGACATGGCGTGACAAAGGACAAAGTGTAAACCAATGTAATAGCAATGCTCACAAGACAACATAATGGAAATTTACATTACAACTTGTGAAGGGTATTCGGGTGAAGGGAAACTGTTAGAAAAGTGAGGTAGTATATAAAAAGTTCTACATGTTATGTATTCACCATCTTACAATTACGGCAACCCCTTCTATATATCACCTTGACAATAAAATTAAATTAAAAAATAACTTACATAAAATATAATTTCACTGTATTGGTACAGTAAATACCATTCTATTCCCCATTTCTTTATCAGAGGGTCAACAACTTGAATGTTATCAAACTATACAATATCTTCACAATGTATTTGCCTTTATGTTGAAAAAACCATTACCTCATATTAAAACAGAAAAGTTTAATTCTACGGAAACTCCTAACTTTTAAAACTGAATAATTGTTATGATGACAGAATATATGTATTCTTCAAAATTCAGATGACTACTAATTAATCATTTTCAAATTCTGATCATGCCATGCCAGAGACATTTAAAACAGTATCTGTTTGCATTTTAATTAATTCTGCAATAGATGAAATTTCCAATGTGATGTTACATATGTAAAAATGAATAGAAAAAATAGCCACATTCTGGTAGAAGACAAAACTATGAACTATCTATAATAATTAATTCCTGAAGAGTAAATATTTGTTCATCAGAATAAGCTATTATTTCTATGACAATCAATCCCAAGTTTTTATCCTAGCCCAACAGTTGCAACTTGTAAGGTACACCTTAAAATTGCCTAAATTCACATCATGACTAGCTTATCACTATTGTGAAAAAATTCTACACTTCTGCTGTGATGCCCTCCCAATTGTGCAAAGAACACTACACTAAAGTTTTCTGCATCATTTTCCCTCCAGTGGTATTTTTGAGATCAGAACACTCGCAAATAGTATTTATATTATTATTATATACTAATTTTATTATGTATTATTTTTATCTATCATAGATATTCAGGAGATCAGAATATCTGAATATTAAGATCTGAAGATTATGGATCAAACCCACCCAGGTAGCAAGGTTCCTTATATTCTTATTTCCAATAAACTCATAAGGAATAGCCAGACACAAGTGGCACTGAGGTTCAATTGGTAGAGCAGTAGCCTTGAGCAAAAACAGGCTCAGGGACAGTGCCCAGACTTAGATGTCAAGCCATAGCATAAACTAAACAACAAAAACAAAATATAAACAAGCATTAAACCTAGCTTTTTTTCCCTCATTGTATGAGTAATTAAGAGGTACGTAAGGAAATTTCTTCCTGTGTTATGTATAGGTAGAAGAAAAAAGATGTCCTACAATTACTCTCTTCATACAATGTTACACCAAAGCCTCAAAAAGTTGATCTTTTTCTAAATTTATATATTAATAGCATCCCTTTGTTGGCAACTTTGTCTAGATTATTCAGATTATCATGTTATACATGAACTGTTGGAATTATGTATTAACTAATTTCTAATTATACCTCACTTGAAAGAATATTCTAGGCAATTAGAATGCCAGAATCATTTCTGAATTTCTAAATTAAATCTTCTACTTGAAAACATTTTTGTAGTATCCTAGAGAATATGAAATTACAAATGAAAAGCATTTATTTCAAATCTAAATTCTAATTTAGGCAGGTCTCCAAAGTCCTACATTAGATGAACTTTGCTATTTCTCCAGGCTTAACCTTTTGTAATCCTTCATCATTTCTTTAGAATCTAACAGAATGGTGCTTACTTTTTCAAATTTTCGACTGGGAATCATGAGCTATTTTGTATCTAGCAATGTTCTGTAATGAAGAGAGCATGTAAAACAGAAGTGAGGATGATATATGAGTTGCATTTCACTAGGAAACTTGACTTATCAAAACATAGTGAAAAAATTAGCCCAAACCTCCAACTGGGTATTCCTTTCTTGTTGTTTGGCTTGTTTTATTGAGACAAATTATACTACCTGGTCCAGGGAAGGTATCGCTATGTAATTCCACTCTCTAATCTCCTATCTTAGTCTGAGTGCTAGAATTCCAGGCTTGTATCACATTGCCCTGCCATAGTTTGTTGGTTTATTTAATCTAGAAACAGGCTAGCAATTCTGAACTTCTCCAATGATCTTATCTACTAGACTGACTGCTTTGACGTTCTAACATTTGACACAGGATATGAACATTTTCAGATGCACCTGCAGGGTTCTCTGATTCATTCTTCCATGGATCTGATCACTTTAATAATGATTTCTTGACTTTCTTAATATCTCTGGTCCCTACCTTTGTAATGTTCTCAAGCTTTTTTGGGAAAGTTCACTTGAGGACTTTCTAATATTAAAAATTATCACTTTTTGTAGTATTAGGACATATTTTCTATTATTTTCTAACTTTTTCTACACATTATGAGTGTTGTTTCATATGTGTGTTTACATATATAAATGCCTTTGTGTATGTGCATGCTTGCATGTATGTATGTCAAAACCTCAAGCTCTTATTCAGCAGTCTTGCTCATACCTAGTATTCCATCACTTCAGCCATTCTTACAATGCAGGTTTAGGCTGCTTAATTATAGAAATTGTCACAAATACTTTTTTTTCCCAGGCTGGATGCAAACTGAATTTCCCAGAATCCTTTACATTCTTAGGTTTTATCTTTCCAGGAGTATCAACTTTTAAACTTGAAACAGTTTTGTGAGTGTAAAGTCTAACTTGTAGCCTGAATTTTTAACTTAAGAATTCATATAAAGATAGATGAACATACACATTACATATATTGAGTGTACACTGGTAGAAATGTGATCTTAAACCGGGTGACAGTGGCTCACACCTATAATACTAGCTACTTAGGAGGCTGAGATCTGAGGATTGCAGTTGAAATCCAGCACAAGTAGGAAAGGTTATGAAGCACTTATCTCTAATTAGCAACCAGAAAACTGGAAGTGACACTGTGGATCAAGTGGTAGACTGCTAGACTTAAGCTGAAGAGTAGAGGAAGAGTGCCTACGCCCAGACTTCAAGCCCCACAAATACCAAAGAAAAAAGAAAAGTAAAGAAATAAAAATATATGTGAACTTAGCCACCAGTTCATTGCTAGTATAATTCCTACTCTCTCAACATGACATTTTTCCAGTTAAGTCCATGCTCTTATATCTGACTTGCTTTGAAACTGGAATTTTTCTTCCATTCTACTTTTTACAAATTTGCATTATTAGTTGCCACGATTTAGAGCTAGTAGAAGAAACAGAGTGGCCTCATCCTTCATGTTCCACTTAGTAGTAATGCTTTCTCTATATCACTCCTGTAGATCTACATACTGGTCTTGGCTTTATTGTTTCAAATTTGTCTTATTTGCAGTTTTCTAACTGTATTGAGCAACCATACTTAAACATAGATTTTCTTTTTCTCCTATTATTCATATTGTTTCTCCTACTGTGAACTTATATACACTTGTGAAATTATGCATAACACACACACAAATATTTCTGAGAACATTCTCACTTAAAATTCGTCTTGATTTATAGAGTACTTAGGAAATTTGAACTTATTGTACTCCAGGATAATGTTTTTTTTCATGATTTTCATTGGAAAAATGTTGTACAGAGGGGTTAGAGTTATATAAATAAGTTAATTAGTACATAATCTATCAAGCATTGTTACCTCTTCTTTTGTTTTTCCCCTGCTTTCCCTTTCCTCCTTGCCGCCCCAAATACCCTCTCCCCTCCCCAAGTTGTAAAGTTCATTTTCTACATAGTGTCTTGTAGAACTCATTGTGACAATGGGTTATACTGTATCCTTGTTTCAGCGTTTTGTTATTTCGCTTCCCCTCCACACATTAGAAAAAGGTATATGCAATATGCAGATCACCGACATCAAATACAGTGAAAACAGAGGTTATACCGTGGAGGTAGAAAATAGAAGAGAAACAAAAAAAAATCACATAGTACCTGTGAGGTAACAATAAAGATAAATCATGTTGTGTCCTATCTTGGAGTCCATTTCATTTAACATCATTTTATATGGCCATATGTACATGTATAATGTTTTATAAGCGATTTAAATTCCGTATTTTCTCATGACTCAGTTGTTTCTGAAACACATGTTACCTCATGTACAAAGATATACTTGTGCTATTTCAATGAAGCCACAAAACGTTCATTTTACCTGGAGCAGTACCATAGATTGTTACTTGAAATAATTGGAAGGTACTGTTACTGGAAGTGGAAACTGATTCCAAGAGATGAATTGAACATAGAGAAATGACAAGTTCAACTTAATTTGTACTCTTGTTTTACTGTACAAGAAAAAAAAATCAAAGCTTGAAGGAAACTCTGTCCCTGACTTTTTCGAGTGCGTTCTTTACTCACATAAAACTTGTCTGTAAATTTCTAGTTTAGAGTATTACAAAAGGAAACAATATGCCATTTGAAGGCCAACAAAGATAAAAGGAAATAACGTTGTTTTAAAAGTGTTCTACTGCAAAGGACAAAGACATGTAGGTGTAAAGGTACCTTATGCCTTGATATTTCACTCCTGACATGACTGTCCTCTTGCAGGAGCCAGTTATCCATTCCTTTAATCTGGTCCTGAGTTCACCATAGCAATAAGGATTCCAAAAAGCAGGATCCAGTGAGTATGATCAGCAAAAGGAGCCTCTTTTCAAACCAGTGCTTTAAGGATGGTCCCAAAGAAATATGTGGGTTTTTTTTTTGCTTGCTTTTGTGTTTAGTTTGTGCTGGTTCTGGGGCTTGACCTCAGAGTCTGGACCCTGTCCCTGAACAGTTGTCTTTCCTGCCCACCTGCCACCATAGCTAGTACTCTACTGCTTGAGCCAAAACTTCACTTCTGGCTTTTTTGGTGTTTGATTACAGATAAGAGTTTGAGGGCTGGGAAGGTGGCTCAGTGGTAGAGTGCTTGCCTTGCATGCCTGAGGCCCTGAGTTCGATTCCTCAGCACCACATAAGCAAAAAGAAAAAAACCCGGAAGTGTCGCTGTGACTCAGGTGGTAGAGTGCTAGCCTTGAGCTGAAGAGCTGAAGGATAGTGCCCAGGCCCAGAGTTCAGACTCCACGACCGGACCTCCCCCCCAAAAAAAAAGAGTTTGACAGACTCTCGTGCCTGTTGGCTTGAGATTGTAATAAATCCAAGTGACAGCAACTGTATGGACTTCTTTTTTGAACCAAGACATGTTAGATGAAGTTTATTATAAAGCTAGTATTTGACAATTTTTAAAAGAAGAAAATATGTTCAACAAAGAAACCATAACAACTCAGCAAAAGTAGGTGCACTGAATTATTTTGGAATTATGTTCTCTGCCTGGGAAGATTACTACTGACTTTGTCGTTCCTTTTAAGGAACTATTTCTGTTGGTCGTGGGGCTTGAACTCTGATCCTGGGCGCTGTCCCTCAGCTCTTCAGCTCAAGTTGAGTGCTCTACCATTTTAGCTACAGCACCATTTCCGAATTTCTGGTGGCAATTGAAGATAAGATTCTCATGGATTTTCCTGACCAGGCTGGCTTTAAACCATAATCCTCTGGTTTCAACATCCTGAGTAGCTAGTATTACAAGTGTGAGTCACCAGCACCCAGCTCATATTTGCATTTATGTGCACATAATGAGAGTATTTTGACAAAGAATGGAAATTTGAATCAAATGGTGTGACATTGCAGCTTTTCAATAAAATGGAGGTAGCAATAAATATGTCCTCCTTTTCCATGTTCTTATATTAATGACTCATGAGCTATGGGACTCTTAAATTAGCATGCTCTGTTGTCTGGTATGTGGAATTAGTATCAGAAATTGTTCAAAGAGAAATAGAGAAAGACAGATTTGTAGAAAGCAAAGGAGATCAGGTATGAAAGAGTAGTATAGAAGGATATACAAATTATCACCCAGAGATTACGAACTAGCCTAAGTTATTAGATTGCTAAAGGCAAAGAGGAATAAGCCTAGTTGATAATTGTTCTTCAATAACCAAAAATGGGTCTTTAGAACAGTTTATGGTATAATTTAGTTATTATTATTTATTCCTTCCATCTGGAGTTATTCCTTCTGTCAAAACTATTAATTAACCTCTCTCTTTTTGGTGCCATAATTTAGCAAAAAGATTTCCAAATCTCACTTATACTACCCTTCTGATTGTGATTAGCAGTGGCCACTCAAGAGCCTGGAATCTGAATTTCCAGAATTAATCTTCACTGATATCTAAGCACATTCCTGGTATTAATTGCCATGACATATTAACTAAACGTTTTTTTTTTGTTCAACACAGTATTCTAATATAGGTAAAGTACATGAATTAATGACTATTGATAGGTATCAGTTGGAAGGAGCAATTGAGCAATTATATATTCCAAGTATGGGTTGTTTATTTGGCATTTCCTAGCTAAATGACTCTTTTGCCAGTCCTGGGGCTTGAACTCAGGGCCAGGGAACTGTTCCTGAGCTTCTTTTTTTTTTTTTTTTTTTTTGATCAAGGCTACTACTCTACCACTTGAGGCAAAACACAACTTCCAGTGTTTCTTTTTCTGTTTATGTCATACTTAGTAATTGAACCCAGGGTTTCATGCATGCTAAGCAATAACTGTTCCATGAAACCACATTCCCAGAGCCCTAAATGACTTTTTTTATATTAATAAGTTTTTGGTGTGTGAAAATACAGTACAGAGGGGTTATAATTACATGAGCAAGGTAATGAGTACATTTCTTATCAAGCATTTTTGCTTCCTCCTTTGTTTCCCCTTACCATCCCTGCCCACCAATCCCCCCCCCACCGGCAAAGTTGTAAAGTTCTTTATTTGACATAATGTCTTGTTGCAATGGGAATTTCTTAAGATGGCATTACTTTTACATTCCGTTAATATGTATTACAATTTAGGTCAGGTGGTAGAAAAGGGAGTGGAAAACAATACTAAGTCCAGTAAGGCTGACATTCCTATCACATCACTAAGGAAGTAGTGTTAAGACCTACAGGACTCTTAGGTCTGTTGTATGTGACATTATTATGTAAAATACTATTAACTGTCATCCCCGACATCCATAACATTCTGATTCCACTTTCCAGGTCAAGAACCAAATACCTACGCCTTTTTATTGATTGGGTGTGTT
The DNA here is from genome assembly GCF_024711535.1 of Dipodomys merriami. Lineage (NCBI taxonomy): Eukaryota > Metazoa > Chordata > Mammalia > Rodentia > Heteromyidae > Dipodomys > Dipodomys merriami. The sequence goes on along the minus strand of NW_027202530.1, from coordinate 128,039 downwards.
TCATAGGAAGGAAGGAGGAGGATGTAGTAGGTGATGGTGGAAAAATATGTATATTGGCTCCCTGTCCACATTTTTTGCATTTTTAAAAAGTGCTACTGATGAACTCCCACTTACATCTAATTGACTTGCTGTTTGCACAAGATGCAGATAAATGAAGACATTTGTTCTGGTGGATAGTCACATATATTAACAAAATCCATTTCTGGAAAAATAAGATACTAGGTAAGACATTATAAATTATTGTCTATAAAATGGCTTCTTTTCTTGGAGAACAAAAGGTAGTATTGAAATGATTACTCCAACTTTCTTTGAGATTTTGTGTTGTCTCAGTATCAAAATGTTCTCTAATTTCTGTAACATCCAAACTTAAAAGACATGATTTGAAGATCTCAGTAGTTTTAGAAAATAAGGAACATAATAGCATCCTTCCTGCAGAGTCATGTGATGACAAGTATAATTGATTGTATTATGGTTCTCTTTTTTTCCTCTTTATCTCAAGTGTTGCATATCTTGGCATACTACTCGATGTCCTGAATCAGCTTCCTGTAGGTGAGATTTACCTCTACTCTGCAGTGTCAAGATGGGTCATGTGACTTACTTCATATTACAAAAGTGTTCCAGAAGTGGTGAAAGGCTATTTCTGGGGAAGATTTCTATATCATTATCTGTGTCTTTTTACCACTTAGCTATAAAAATAGCATATTTCCAGAGGGAGCCTTCTTTCAACTTATATGTTGGAAGAGTATAGCATGTGAAATTGAGGTAAAACTCAAATACAGCCTCATACATATAACACAGGCATAACTAAGCTAATATTAGAATATGATATTAAGATGCTAGTTTCTTACCATGCTTTTATACATTTATGATAGTTGATTATAGCACACCATAATATAACAAATCCTAAACAAGAACTAAACAAATTGATAACATTTCCTATTGGAAGATAGTACAATTTTTTTAAAATAAGCATTCTCCATGTGATCAATTGTGGGATTATCTATTTCTTTTTTATTTTTTATTGTGAAAATACTGTACAGAGGGGTTACAATTACATGGGCAAGATAATGAGTACATTTCTTATCAAGCATTGTAGCTTCCTCCTTTGTTTCCCCTTCCCATCCCTTCCCAGCCTCCCCCCACCCCCACCAAAGTTGTAAAGTTCGTTTTCAACATGACAACTTGTACTTTTCATTGTTGCAACAGATCCACCTGTATCCTTATTTAAACGAATTGTTTTTCCCATTCCCCTCCACAAATTATACTGACATCAAATACAGTGAAAGCAGGAGTTATTCTGTGGGGGGAGGGACATACAAAGTAACAAAGAAATAATCTTATAAATGCGTTAGAAACAAATGCATGAAAGAAAAAAAACATTTAAATACATATATTAGGGTTCATTTTCCTAACATCACCTTATCTAACCTTTTCTGCTTGACTCATACATATACTAGATATTGCAAATAAGGGAAACCATGGGACCTATGTTTCTTTGGGCTTGGCTTACTTCACTTAATATAATTTTTTGCAAGTCTTTCCATTTCCTAACAAATGAGGCAATGTCATTCTTTCTGATGTAGGCATAGAATTCCATTTTGTATATATACCACATTTTCTTGATCCATTCATCTACTGAGGGGCATCTGGGAAGCTACTGGGAAGCACAACTATGTTTATTCCAGCATTATTTACCATAGGGATTATCTATTTCTATAGATGTGTTTAATCACTCTAGAGCACTGTATCTAATATCCACAATCATTATCCAGACCTTGTGATTGAGAGGAGGAAGAAAAAAATATAGATTTCTCCTTCTCTTTTCCTCTTCTCCTTTTCTAGTGTGGATTCTCATCTTTTCTCCCAATTCTCCTATTAATAAAGAAAGAATTACATATTGTGGATATGAAGCAAAAGGCTTCAAAGCCAGAATTTTATTCTTTCAGAAATAGATGAAGTAAATCAGAGTGGCTCAAGGAAGAATAAAAACATGATTTTTTTCCCTTTCTGGATTTCACCATAAACTCTGAACATTACTCTAAATAGCTAGTTAACCATTTGCATTGGCTAACTTTTTAAAAATATAGTTTTAAAAATAAATGGTAATTTTAAAAAATTAAAAGTAATTTAAAAATAAATAGTAATTTGTTGTTTGCTTTTGGGAGGCATGAAATAAGAGTGCATTAACATGGTGTGAGTTGAGAGGCTAAATTTTATCAGAATCTAAACATAATGAAAAATAGATGATTTTAAGATAAATAGCTTGTAGATACATTTTTACTTGGACATACCCACAGAGACATATTTTTTTTTCTTTTCCTCTCCACGTTGATTCAACTTCAAAAACCAGTTCATGTAATTCAAATTGCTGTGTTTCTTTCAGAAATAGAATAGACCCAAAAAAGTTAGAAAAAGAGAACCAGTATTGGGTAATGCAATCTTTCAAAATAGCAGTCAAATAAATATTAACCATAATTGCAAAATAATAACAATCAAATGCTCTTGAAAAGAGAATATTGTAAGCAGAATATACAAAAAGTGATAGTGCCACAACTACTTCAGGAGCTGCTCTCTGACATTTAGGATTTCTAGTACGTGGCAATGTTTTAATGAGGATTAATTGCTTTCAGAGACTAATTTTTTTTAAGTTATAATTCATAGAAGAAATATGTTGTTCAAAATTAATGAAAGGATAACAATTTATAATAGAAAGAATGCTAAATACTCGTTTTACATAGCAAAATACCTTTCCATAATATCTGTCCTCCCCAAATAACTAATACCTCAAATGTACATTAGCATTATATGTATATGTTTGTAAAATAATCACCTTTCATAACCCAAGGAACACAAATATGAAGAATTATCAGATGGGGGAAATATTTTCAAATGGGTACTTTAAAGTCCCAGGTGTAGTTCGAAAGGACATGATGAGGTTAGAACCATCAGAGACATGTAAAGATGCTACATTAGAAAATAAAGAAAAAAAACAACAACCCCGATTCTGAATGTCTGGAAAGCAGAACAGCAAGTAAATACTTTTTCCACTAGAATCATTTGAAAAATACTTTAGCTCTGTAGGTGGCTCGATTTTAATCTTGTGAGACTTCTTTTAAATTTCTGTCCTTTAGAACTGATTATTCAAGCCAACTAACGTGTAGAAATATTTTACAGCAGATTAAGATTGGCAAACTAATTCAACTACAGCTTTTTTCTGATGCAACTACAGGGACACCACAATTCCTAGTTTTTGAGAATAAGAAAATGTTGCCACTGGCTTTGCATACTACTTACAGTCCTTAATTAAAGAAGTCTTGAAATTCTAAATAATATTTAAATAAGAGGTTTCCTATCTTTATTTTCACATTTGGGGATCACTAAATACAAAAATTATGTGGAAGGCTAGGGTAAGAATATGGAAATGAAATCTGTCTCCTAATATTATAAAGATAATTTATGTCATTTTGAGTTACAGTTTCTAAAGTAATAAAAAAAAATAAGGTAAGACAGATACAAAAACTCAATTTTCTATCCTTCCTAACTTTTCAACAGCAATTAGAGAATCCAGTAAATGTCGAGCCACCCCAGGATGGTATAGGATGTTATAGGATCATTAGATGGTGAAAAAGAAGATAATAAAAATGGTTCCCCTGTAACAATGGGAAACAAAATCTACAGCTACAGATTGTGATATAGCTAGAAAATAGTTTCCACTATTCTAAGTCTTTGATATTTTAGGTTTGTTTACACAGCGTCTTTCCACACTTAGGAAATGACCCTTTATTAATACTCAAGTGTTTGCAGCTTATAACGCAGAAACAAACAATGCTTCTAAATGTAAAGAAGAATGATATTAAGAGTAATCAAGGTTACTTCCATAGCTATAGCTGATAAATAAGAATGATATTGGGGAATAGTCCAATAATCTTGAACTTTTTCATAACTTTACTCTTCTCCAACACGAGAAGTGCTAGTCAAAATATGATAAACATTAATAGAGGAATTTTATATTTTTTTTGTTCATACCAAAGCAAATACACGTTCCTCTTTGCAAGCCTGATTTTGAAAGCGTCAGACTCTCAAAATTATTTTATAGACAAAAGTTTACTCCTTTGACTTAGGTGTTTTCCTGCCTTTGGGTGTTGCTCTCTATTATTTTGGCAACTGCATAAAAAAACAAGATAAATCTATTATGCTTGTGTTGAATTGTTCAAAGTAAACCTGTCTTCACTGCTAATTAAAGTTTAATTATTGCTCTTTAAATGAAACAAAAAGTGATACTTTAACATACATTCTCATTGAAATTGTTGAAAACAGGAGTGTCTGTAATTGCTTTTTAACATACATTCTCATTGAAATTGTTGAAAACAGGAGTGTCTGTAATTGCTTTTTTAATAGTTTTCAAGTATTTCCCTTGGCTATTTTCATTATTGCCTTTGTTCTGGTCTTCTAGTCAGGAACAGAGGGTTATCTAAGATATAGGATGTTAGGTAGAAAAAAATAGATGTATAATTACAGATTTTCCTCTCCTTAAAGACTGAAAAGCTCAGAAGACATTTTGCTATCACTGGCATTGTTAAGATGGTTTTAATATTTTGGTTCTTAAACTAAGTGAAATACATGTGAAATGTTACTTGTTCCAACAATGATTATGGCTTATACTTTTCTGCTCCAATGAGATGAAACGTCTGACTGTGTTGGAGGGCATATTGATTTTAGGGTAGGAGGGTTAATTATAGAAAGCCAAGGGAGAATCCTAAAACAGTATTGCCTTTCACGTATCACTTAATTATACTTAAGATATATAAGTATAGAAATATAAAAGTATGAATTGAATGAGAAATATGGGATTTACAAATTGATTCAATGACAACTAATCCAGAAAGCAATTCTCTATATTTATATAATCTAGTATACCTAGTAAGGATTTAAAAATTCATAGAATATATTTTTAACATTTATGTGAAATATTTGTTTATTTGTAACTGTTTATTTTAAATTTTTGTTGCTCGTGGGGCTTCAAATCTGGGCCTGGACACTGTCCCTCGGCTCTTCAGCTCACGACTAGTGCCCTACCACTTGAGCCACTGCCACTTTTCTGGTGGCTCATTGGAAATAAGAGTCTCACGGACTTTCCTGACTAGGGTGGCTTTGAACCATTAGTCTCAACTCTCAACCTTCGTAGTAGCTAGGGTTATAAGCATGAACAACTGGTTCCTAGCTACACAATTATTTTTTACATAGCTATGAAATATTGATTGATAATCCCATTCATTTATATGTTGTGTAATGATAAAGCTACATCATATCCATTAATTTCTGCATGTAACATTTCTTTTTTAGTAAGAATGCTTAAAAACTTATCTTCTGGCTAGGATGAAATATCTATTCTTAACTATAATCACTTTGCTTCTTGTGGTATACAATTAATATATTTAGCTTTGGTCCTGGAAGTCTGATAATTAAAGTTACATAAAACATGAATTGTAAAGTGAAAGAAATTCATGGTTCCATTACTTGTTGTAAGAAAACAATTATGCTTTTTGTTTCCAATTATATTTCTGAGGGAATGTGTAATATTCATTGATTTAATTGTTAAAATTTATAACATTTACATTATATCAAGTTGATTCAAACTTGTTTGGTCCTGGAGCTTGAATTCAGGGTCCCTGAGATTTGTTGCATTTTTTAAACAATTTACCATTTCAGTCATGCCTCACTTCTGGCGTTTTTGCTGATTAATCAGAGATAAGATTATCAGGGAGTTTATTTTGTGGGCTGCCTTCAAACAGCAATACTCAAATCACAGCCTACCCAGTAGCTAGGATGAGATACATTCGCCACCTGCTCCCAACTTCTATTCACTACTTGTATATGAGCTTTCATAGACTAAATTGTTTTACACTTTTATTGAGCCCAACTCTTTCGTTTTCCTTTCCTATAATTTTAATGCCAAATTTAAGACTGCTTCATCTCAAAATTGTCAAAACATCTTCTTTGCTTTACATTTAAATCTCTCTTTTTGTTTTATATGCCACGTTTTAATCCTGCTTGACGTTGACATTTGAATAAATTGTTATGTTTAAGTCAATGTTCACTTTTTAATTTTCCCAAATACTGCCTAACCTATCACATATTATTAAACTGAACGTCATCCCACAACTGTTGGGTTTTACCCCTTAGTTAATATTCCTTGATAATATTTATGTGGATCTAATCTGGTGCCCTACAGACCCATTGAATGGGAATGGGAATGTCCGTAATACTCTAATGTCCAATTAACCACCAGAAAGCAGAAGTGGAAAAGTTGCTCAATGAGTAGAGCATTCACTTCGAACTGAAGAGCCGAGTGACAATGCCCAGGACCAGATTTCAAGCCCCATGAATGACCAAAAAAGGGGAAGAGACAATTTATATCTTTTCTCACTTGTATCCTCTAATCCACAAAAATTATGTCTCCATTTATTTAGATTTTTGCTTTTATATTCAGCATTGTATAATTTTCAATGACGGTGAGTAAATAGCACTTTAATACATTTTGACAATGTGTGAAGATAGCACAAAGAAATTCACAGAAAACAGTTGAAATATAAAGGGCAATGGGAATGGAGAAAGCCAGAAACGGGTTAATCAGGCCCTTCATCAATATGTGAGAGTGTAAGATATTTCAATAAGATATCTTCATATAATTAATATACACCAATTAATAACTATCTTCCAAAGGCTTTGGCATTCAAGTATGACATAAAGGATAAATACACATTCTGTGGAGAAATGAAAGATAGATGAGAAAATGCATACATATAATGATTGTGTAAATAAACTAAGAAATTCAATCAACATTCTGAGGGCTCATGGCTCATTGGACTCGAAGGATGCTGGTATCTAAGTTAATTCTAACATGTTAGACTTGATCCTATCTTTAAGACTGCTTAATACTATTGCATTTTGAGTCTTTGAGTTTTCTTGTTGTTGGTTGTGGTGGTGGTTCTGGGCCTTGAACCCTGGGCTTGGGCACTGTCCCTCAGCTCTTGAACTCAAAGCTAGAGCTCTACTAGTTGAGTCATAGTACCACCTCCGGCTTTCTGGTGGTTTATTGGAGATTAGAGTCTCATAGACTTTTCCTGCACAGGCTGGCTTTGAACCATGATCCTCAGATCTCAGCCTCGTGAGTGCCTAGGATTACAGGTGTGAACCACCAGCGCCTGGATCCTCTTTACAACATCTTAAACATAAAATAAAATAAAGTAAAATCCATAAAGGGCATGTTTGGCAAATAAAGTAAAACGTTTACTTACAGACAAATGAAAATAATAATGTATGTATATTTATATATACATGTATGTAAACATCTGTATATTCTTATATATGTATACAAATATAGGTATTCGAATATATACACATATAAGCATGAATATATGCATATGTACATGTAGTGTGTACAAATATACATTTATTTAAGTAGACTTCAATCAGAAATATATTAACAGCATATTAATGCCAATGAAATACTTTAACCATTCTGAATAAGTTATCCAAAAATCCAAATACGTATCTCTATAGTAATATAACAACAATCAAGGAACATATGGAAAGATCATAACACACCTAGACATTGCATACATATAGAGATTAGTGGAAATAGAAACAATAAGATAGACCTGCACAACCATTATGTAGAAATTACAATTTTTATACATTGGTGCTTGGCACTTAAAATGATATAGTCAGTTTCTTAAACATACTGGAAACCTTCAAGACATTACACATAGAATTGCCTCTTGTATCCTGCATTTTGAATTATATTTTTATATACAAAATAGATTTCAACATATGTCCAATGAGACATAGCAAAACCCTTTATAATAGCATATAATAACACATTGAAATGCCCATTGAGAATGTTATTCCAATATACACATGCGTACAAAACAATATGCTCTGTCCATGAGAAAAACTTACATGGACTTACTTTGGAAACAGTGATATTACATGGGAGAAATGGATAAAATAGACTACGTTTTCTAATTACGTGAGGTTTTTAAAATAGGCACATCTGTAGAGGTAGAATATGAAATAATAGCTGCTCAAGGGGAGAGTAGGTTGAAATGATGACAGGAAATGACTATTAATAAATATTTGAGTATGTTGAGAGGGTAGTAATGATAAAATGTTCCTGAACTGAAGGTGATTTTCTTACTCCAACTCTTTAACATCCTAAGAATCATGGTACTTTATCGAAGAATTACAGATTGCACTTGCATTAACCTTAGGAAATTTTTTAGAATAGTAGTGGGTGAATCTGAGTGATAATTTAGAATGTAAAATCCCAGAATTCTATAATGCACAACTTAAGTATGTTGATTAATAAGATTATCAAGAAAATATGATCTGTGATATATCCTCTGATTGACTATACATGATATTAAGAGCCAGTGAATATTCTACAAATTCATGTAAGTTGACCTATGAGATAGGATTGAGAAGGATGAGGTATAATGATCATCAAGATGCATTGTATTGGCCCTGGAATGTGGCTTAGTGGTAGACACTTGCCTTGCATGTGTGAAGCCCTGGGTTTTATTTCTCAGTACTACATAAACAAAAAAGCAGGAATTGGCACTATGACACAAGTCATAGAGTACTAGCATGAGTAGCATGAGGTAAAGAAGCTCAAGGACATTGACAAGACATGAATTCAAGCCCCAGGACTAGGCAAAAAAAAGGTGCATTTTATTAAGCTGGGCACTAGAGGCTCACGGCTGTAATCCTAGATAATCAGGAGGCAGATAATTGAGGTTTGAAGCCAGCCCAGGCAAGAAAGTCTGTGATATTCTTATCTCCAATTAAATCTCAGAAAAATCAGAAAGTGCTGCTGTGCCTCAAGTGATAGAGTTCCAGCATTCATCTAAAGGAGCTCAGGACAGCCTCCAGACCCAGATTTCAAAACTCAGGAGAGGAAAAAGGAAAAAAAAAACTCACTATACACTGTTAATATACTGCTTTGTCAAACAGCAAGTCCCACACAACTAGTTAAAGTTAATTAAAAATATGATAAAATACAAGTCATTTTGGGAACCAGACAAAGATAGTATACACGGGACAAAGTAAATGTTATATCATGCAGTTTGATTTGAAATTTGTTCTATAGTCTTCTTACATTATTTATGAAATTGACAATAGTGCCAATTATAGGTCAATTTCCTTGAGGAACAGATTGTATTCTGCTGTCTTTTATATGAAATCATAGAGGTAATTTTTTGCCATGTATTGAACTATATCTGATATTTAAAAGTAGATTGTCCTATTATAATATTAATTTAATCAATCATTTCATTTAGGGTGATGTTGGTTAGATTTTTTTTCCAGTAAATCTTATCCCCTATAATAAACGAGAGCATGCTGTGACAGTCTACTATTAATATGAAAACATACTTTATAAAATTTACTTAAAAAGCTGAAAGATTAAACTTGACTTCTGATTTTATACATTTCAGATTATGTTTCTTATCCTCATTGACTTGGGTTGGTGGTGGCACAGTACTCCATGTCAGGAATATGTGTTGGAATATGTGTATTCATGGAAGCCAGGAAGTAAAGAAGAAGAGGAATAGGAGTGGGAGAGGGAGAAGGAGGTGGGAGGGAAGAGAGAGAGGGAGAAGGGAAAGAAGAAGGAGAAGGAGACAGAGAAGGAAAAGAAGGAAGTGGAGGAAAGGACTTTGATCTTAACACCTTTGATCACAAGTTCTCAGTGACCAAAGCTCTGCAACTATGCCCACATGAAAGGATTCGCCTCTTTATGGCAACTTAGTGAAATCTAATTATTAATCTCAATCCTTTATGATTTCAGATTTAATTTCTAGAGTGGTGGGTAGATATTTCTATACATTGTGATAATTTCTGTTCCTAAATATTTACTTGAATTAATCAGAGAAACTATTTGGCATGGAGATGGTTTGGTTATACTATTGTTGGAGAAATATTTTGAGTGAAAATACATTTTATTTAAAAGGTAAGGAAGTTTCAGAGATTTCATTTTGTGACCTTCAAAATGACTATTTCATCTAATTCATAATGACTTCAATTTTTCATAATTTTATGACATTCCTATTCACGGTTTTGTCATCTACAGTTCGGTTCTTTCTTTCTAGTTGAAGAAAAAGTAAATACTAACACAATCATTTATTTCTTAATTATTCTATAGAATAGGAATAATATGGATTTCCTACCATTCAAAAATAAAGTATATCCAAGTTTATAGGAATAATTGCATAATCATGGAATATCTTGCTTTATCTCATATGGAGATTGATTCAATTTCTAAAATTCACTGTTGACATAAAATATATGAAATTCCGTGTTTCGCTGAAATGTCTTGTTACTCAAACCTCAGAAATAAATGAGCAGTAATTAAGATTTTTATATACTCAAAAATGTTTGAATCTTTATTTTATGTCAAAAATGTTTAGGTTTAAAAGAAGAGAAAATCATGTGACTACAGTAGATAATATTTAATTTAATGAAAAATTACTTCATTCACCCTGACACAGCCTATTGCTTTTAACTTACATGAGAAATTTAATTAACGATGCCTTCATCGTTTTTGAATATTAGAGTATTTCAATTTGTGCAAAGATTCTGTCATTTAAATCTTTGAGTATATATTTTTTCATAAAAATGAAAACATTTTTTCACACTGCAGGTTCAGATTCAATAACTAAATAAATATCTAAATGTTAATTTGTTAAATTGAGCTTCCAGAATTCAAATAATAAGAAATTTATTTTATTCTTACATGTATTATATCAGTGCTATATATGGGTATCTCGAGCTTGTAATCCTCACTACTCAGGAAGCTGGGGTTCAAAGCCAGCCTTGACAACAAAGAAATCATCTTATTAATATGTTAGAAACAATTACAAGAAAAAAAATTTGAATACTTATTTTGGGGTCCATTTCACCTAACATCAACTTATCTGAACTTTGCTGCTTGTTTCAGACAAGTCCCTCCCCCACTGCTTTCATTGTATTTGATGTTGGTATAATTTGTGGAGGGGAAGGGAAAAAACAAATGCTTTAAATAAGGATAGAGGTGGACCCATTGCAACTATGAGGCGTAAAAGTCGTTACGTTGAAAAACGAACTTTACAACTTTGGCCGAGTGAGGGGCAGAATGGGGGTAGATGGGAAGGGTTTGGAAGGGGAAACAAAGGAGATGGCAACAATGCTTGATAAGAAATGTACTCATTACCTTGCCCATGTAACTATAACCCCTCTGTACGGTATTTTCAAATAAAAAATAAAAATATATTTTAAAAAGCCCGACTTGGCAAGAGTTTGTGAGTCGCATTTCAATTAATAACACACACATCACAACACACGTACACACACACAAAGACAGAAGTGGAGTTGTGGCTCAAATGTTAGAGCAATGTCCTTGCTAGCAAAAAAATCAAGGGATAGGTCTGGAGTTCAAATTACAAGAACAACACACACACACAATATTATGTATAAATTCTTATTTTAGTTTGAAGAAATAAACAATATCATGGAAAGTAATATTTGTTACATATCCTGAAATTTTGTGAAGTTGTTTTTATTACAATTTGTCTTAAGATATAACATAGGTTATTAAAATTAATATTAATATAGTATACTTATAATTACTCATAACACCTTGGAGTAAAACAGTTGGTATTTTTTCTATAGCCATAAGAAATATTCTGAGTAAAAGGAAGAAAATGAATGAAATAAAGAAGGAAAGGAAAGGTAGGAAGAGAGAGAGAGAGGGGTATGGATGGAGGGAAGGAGCAAGGAAGGAAAGAAGAAAAGAAGGAAGGAAGGAATTAAGTAAGGAAGGAACAAAGAAACGAAGGAAGGGAGGGAGGAAGGAAGAGACAAAAAAAATTTAATTTATAAAATGTGCGATTTAGCCCAACATAAACTTGTAATTAACCCTTTAGTAAATGCAAGTTTGCAATTTTCATTTCTCTGCATGTTCCCCATGCATGAATGAAACCAACAAATGAAGGTTAAGAAATAACTAGTTGAATCTGTTTGCATCTGTAGTAAATATGTATGCAAATCTTTTTCTCATTTTCCATCCATCATCAAATAATTATTTGCAAACAATTTACATTTAGTTATAAATATTCTAAAAATTGAGGAAACCAAGGGATGTCAATATATTATATAATGTGAATATTAGTAATTATAATGCTATTAAAATTAGTCTTTACGTTATATTAATTGTAACAATTTTATTATGTATTTTATCTGACAAATTAGCATACTCTGATTTTGGTCTTTGTGGGATCCTAATAGCGGACAGTAATTAAATGAAAGGAGATCTGTATTTGTTGGCACAAATGAATATTTCTGAAAGCAATTAACTCATTGGAGATTTTTCAAATACATCAGAAGGGCCTTAGAAAGGCTGTACCACGTTAATATGGGTACCTATGATGTGATTCAAGAGCCACTAAACAATCATACTTCACTTTGCCATCACTAAAATTATTCCCATTGTAAGAAGAATCATTCACATAATTTACATTATATAATCTTGTCCTTGAGTTATTATGTTCTGTGAAATAATATCCATATGTACACCACACTGAGTTAAAGCAAAAGTAGCAAAGTATTTCACAATGTAAATCCTTCCAGATACACATGTTAAAATTCTATTCTCCTGTCTGGTGACATCAGAATCAACCTTTCAGAGATGACCCTGCAATAATGATCCTGACGAGAGAAACTCAATATAATTACTCTGCCATGTGAACGTCCAGCAAATAGATTATAATGAATCAGAAAGTAGAACCCCATAAGACAAGAATTACTTTGAATAACCATTTTTAAAATCAATGTTTAAGCTTCTATAATATGGATAATACACCCCTGATGTTTTTAAGCTACTTACTTTGAAATATTTTAACAGCACAATGGCTGACAAAAAGCAAAGTTTTGATTTAAATTTCACAAATTCTGATAAAAAAGATTCATAGGGTTTTATTATTTGAATTTTATTCTCCAAGTCTCGAGGTTAAAAATATTTTAAAATGGAAATTGAATTGAGGTTCAACTCTCTATTCAACTATCATAATTAATTTTTTGAATATTTTTATTATCTTTAGTTTTACAAAGGAGTTGCCATTCACCGAAACAGTGTATGGATATAGTGCATCTTGATCAATGTCACCCCTTTCAACAATCTCATCCACCCCTACCAATCAACTCCAATCCTTATGTATCTCAATATTATGTTATGGAATTTCTTGCAATTTAACAAAGCAGTTTACATGTAAAATGCACCTGGAATTGTGTTACTACTTCAACATCTTCAATTCCATTTCACACTACTCCTTGCTTTGTATATTTCAATTCTTGGAAGTATACAATAGATTCTTGCCTTTTCCCCTTCAATTTCCTACCTCTCTCACATTGCGCCCCACTATCCTCTCTTGCACTACACATTTACTGGTATTTATTTTGTTGGGCTTTGACTTAGCCTTTTAAGAGAATTATAATATTTTCACTCTCCATGGATTCTGACACTTCAGATAATTTATTTGTACCTCCTTGCATACCATCCAGTGTATTTAAATTTGCATTTATAGACACTCCTATCTACCACAAGAGAGGAAAGTCATGAAAACTAAGTTTCTCTGGGTCTGCTATATTTCATTTAATATTATTTCTAAATGTTTCATTTTTCCTTTAGAATGGGGCAATATTATTCTTTCTGATGAATGAACAGAATTCCATTATGTATGTATTTATATGTTTGTACATATATGTATATATGTTTGCATACATACATCTACATACATACATATATACTTGTAAACTGGGACAAATAAAATTAGATATATATGTATACATAACTTATATATACATATACATAATTCTTTATCTCTTTTTACAATGAGAGGCATCTGGGCTGATTCCATATGTTGGCTACAGAAAATAATGCAATACCTTTTCCTAGCAAATATTGACATGCCAAAACTAAACCAAGATGAGTTAAACTATCTTAGCAGGCCCATATCAAGCATTGAAATAGAAACAGCAATAAGAGACCTCCCAGCTAAGAAAAGTCCAGGACCAGATGGTTTTACAGCGGAATTTTACAAGGCCTTCAAAGCAGAGCTCACATCAATACTCCTCCAACTCTTCAATCAAATTGAAAGAGAAAGCTTACTACCGAACACATTCTATGAAGCCATCATAACCCTCATCCCAAAACCAGGCAGGGACTCATCAAAGAAAGAGAACTATAGACCCATTTCTTTGATGAACATTGATGCAAAACTTCTCAACAAAATTTTGGCCAATCGACTTCAACAATTCATTTAAAAAATCATACACCACGATCAAACAGGATTCATTTCAGGGATGCAAAGCTGGTTCAATATATGCAAATCAATTAATATTATTCATCACATCAACAGGAGCAAGAATAAGAACCACATGGTTATCTCAATAGATGCAGATAAAGCATTCGAAAAGATCCAACACCCCTTTATGATGAAGGTTTTTGAAAAATTGGAAGTCCATGGAACATTCCTCAATACAATAAAGGCTGTATATGACAAACCTACAGCCAGCATTATACTCAATAGTGAAAAACTAAAGCCATTTCCTCTTAACTCAGGAACAAGACAAGGATGCTCATTCTCTCCACTTCTCTTCAATCTAATATTAGAATGCCTAGCTACAGCAATAAGACAAGATGCAGACAAAAAGGGGATCAAAATAGGGAAAGAAGAAATAAAACTCTCCCTCTTTGCAGATGACATGATCTTGTATTTAAAGAATCTCATAGACTCCACTCCCAAATTACTCAAGCTGATTCAAAACTTTGGCAAAGTAGCAGGTTATAAAATTAACCACCCCAAATCAATGGCTTTTCTGTATGCCAACAATGAGAAAAGTGTGGCTGAAATTAGGAAAACAACTCCATTTGTAATAGCACCACAAAAAATAAAATACCTAGGAATTATCTTAACCAAAGAAGTGAAGGACCTCTATGATGAAAACTTTAAAATCTTGAAAAAGGAAATCAACACAGAACTTAAAAGATGGCAAAACCTCCCATTCTCCTGGATTGGAAAGATTAACATCGTGAAAATGGCAATACTTCCCAAGGCTATCTACAAAGTCAACGCGATACCTATCAAAATTCCAACCTCATTCTTCAAGGAAATAGAAGAGGCAATCCAAAAATTCATATGGAACAATAAAAGACCACGAATAGCAAAAACGCTCCTCAATGGAAAGAACACTACTGGAGGAATATCAATACTAAATTTCAAACTCTACTATAAAGCCATAGTAATCAAAACAGCTTGGTATTGGCATAAGAACAGACCTCAGGACCAATGGAATAGAATTGAAAACCCAGAAATGAACCTACAGACCTATAGCCATCTAATCTTCGATAAGGAAGCTAAAACAATAGAATGGAAGAAAGACAGCCTCTTCAGTAAATGGTGCTGGCAAAATTGGTTAACTACATGTAGAAAACTAAAGCTAGATCCTTATATACCACCCTCACCAGAATCAACTCCAAATGGATCAAAGACCTTGAACTCAAAGCAGACACTCTGAAAATATTACAGGATGGAATAGGAGAAACCCTAGGTCTCCTTGGCTCAGGCCGAAATATTCTGAATAGAGACCCGGAAACACAACAAATCAAAGAACGGTTAGACAAATGGGATTGCATAAAGTTGCAGAGCTTCTGCAGGGCAAATGACATAGCTAGCAAGATCAATAGAAAGCCCACGGATTGGGAGAAGATCTTTACTAGCCATACAAAGGACAAGGGTCTTATATCTAAAATATATTTGGAACTCAAAAAATTAAACCCCCCAACAACAAATCCAACTAATTTTACCTACAATTTCTATTATATGATAGCATATTTTTCTGCCAATCAGAGACAAAATTATTTTAAATTATGATATGAAAAATGCCTCATCATGAATGAATGAAATCAAGGAGTTGATGGCTCAAGTGGTGGTTGGTTCTGTTATTCTCATTATTTTGAATGATCTGGTGTTTTTGTCTGTGTGGAATTATGAATGTATTTTATGTCTGGGCAGGAAAATTTGATTATTAGATCAGTGCTGACACCTAATGTCAGGAATCTAACCTCAGTCAGCGTGGTAAATATGTGTGTGTGTGTGTGTGTGTGTGTGTGTGTGTGTGTGTGTGTGTGTGTGTGTGTGTGTGTGTGATTGTGTGTGTGCCTGCAAGTCTGTATTAAGAAGAAAGTATATAATTTCCCTCAGGGTACATCCTTAATTCTATTAGTTATACTTCATTAATGACAGCAAATAAAAGTAATTAACATTTTGAGACATATGTTTATGATCCTATGTTTGCATGAACAAACTAAAAAGTTATATTTTTGGTATGAGTTTTGTGGAAGGTCAGCTTGAAATATAAATATCTTGAGAAAGATGTCAATGGGAATCATTTCAGTGTGGATCAATTTTAGACAACACTTGGAAGGATATGTAATCATATATGAAAATGCAACATTTATTGATTTTCAAAAGCTACACTATTCGAGAAATATTTAGGAAAATAAGTTAAATTATGGAAACATAAATGTAATGTGATTATTTATTGCATACAGTTTTATATTTAGTTTCATCAAGTAAAAATGCCATTTATTTCTACTGTATAGGAAGGAAAACCCTAAATATTACAGTTTGTGCCATATTTCACATTGAGAAACTTTGTCGATATCAATAAGTTTATTTCTTTTGTTTCTGCTTTTCTATTCATAATTCTGCTTCTCATAGTATTCTTCTAAGGACTTTTTCTTTCTGATAGTTTGGGGCTTGACCATACAACATGCTCTCAGTTTTGTTTTGTTTTTTGCTAACACTAGTCAGTCTACTATTTGAACCATGCCCCAGCCCAGAAATTTTTGTAATTAATTGGAGATAGAACCTCATGTACTTTCCTACCAGCCTGAAAAACCATTATCCCCCAAGTCTCGTACTTCTTAATCACTAGGATTATAGAGATGAGTCTTGGATCAGAAAAGTCAATGACTTTTCGTGTTTTATAGCTTCCACATGTTTGCTAGTAATTGCAATAATAAACTACCACAGATTGGGTAGCATGAACATTGTAAATACATTTTCTCTGAGTTGGTGGAATTTGAACTCCAGGATTAGATTTGGCTTCTGATTCCTCTTTCCTTGGCATATTCAAGGCATTCTGCTTCTTTTGGAGTAGACTTAAACTTAAATGCTACCTTTGAGATTCTGTTTCCATATTAAGTCACTTTGTAAGACAATGGGTTTTTTATCTTTAGTCTGATTTCAGTGGGACATAACATATTTCTTAATTGATAGAAGAAAATCTCTAATATGAAATTATTTGTTTGGGGCATGGAAGTTATGGTTATACTTTTAAAAAATAGCAAAAGAGCTAAAGGTTTTATTAGAGCTTGTAAGCCAATTATGAAGTCTTGACTTATATATGCCACATTTAAATTCCCAGTGCTACTGGAAGATTGAACTCAAAACCTACACTTGTGAAACAGCATCTCTATTACTACCATACCTGCATATTAAATTTGATTGCTTATTTTGAGGTTGTATCAATATGCCTTGGCCTGCTTGGACTGAGGTCCCCCTAACACAAGCATAAAACATTTTACCTGGAACTGGAATTCTTTAAGCTCTGTTTTCCAAGTCGATAATATTATAGATTTGAGCCACTTTATCCAGTAAAAGTATACAACTTCAAAATATCTTGATATTGCCTATATTTGTGCTTAACATATATAGCTAACCTTAATTTTCTCCCTCTTCTGTTTAGTACTCTGAGTTGAAAACATTGGCTTTCTTGATATATATTGCTTTGCTTTGGATGGAATCCCATCACAATCAAAAAAGTCTGACAAAATTTTATGTCAAAAATCATGGAAAAGAAAGCTTCAGAAAACACTGAGCTTTAAGTTATAATTGCAGTATTATTTATAGTGTTAGTCAATGCTTGCTTAAGTATCAGGAGGAAGGCAGAAATGTGAAAGATGTCAGGTCTCTGTAGAAATTTTGTAGTTGTCACTTCATGTTATCTTCCTTCCTTAAAGCTTGTTTTATTAAAGCTCTCTGGGTGTATATTGGTTGGACTGATTGGTAATCATCTCTGGAAATAAAGCTGATTTTAAAAGGCTAATGGTGTGGTAAATAAAGGAATGGTCAAAATGAGCACAGATATTGTCACAGATTGAGTCGACCAGGTTAACTGATAAACAGCAAAAACAAAAACAAAAACAAAAACAAAGTTTCAAGTTTGATGATCCACATTGGAACATATACAGATAGATAGATATATACATATACATATACATATACATATACATATACATATACATACATACATGAAACATTAAATCTCCAGTAGATTATAGAGAAAAAGCATGACAGGTATTAAACTATATAAAACTGGTTGCAGGAAAGGTACAGTAAAATAAAGATAGTTTAGCATAGATTTTGTAAAGGATGAGAATTCTTCCTACACTATATACTTTACAAATATCCTTATTATGTTTAAATTTTTTTGTGAAAATAAGATACAGAGGGGTTACAATTACAGGGACAATGTAATGAGTACATTTCTTATCAAGCATTGTTACCTCCTCCTTTCTATCCCTTTATCATGACTCTCCATCTCCATTTCCTGACCCTCTCTCCCATCTTGAGCCAAAGTTGTAAATTTCATTTTTCTACATAACATTTTGTACATCTCATGGTTGCACTGGATCCAACTCTTTTCCTATTTAAACAATTTGGTTTTTCCCTTCCCCTCCACAAATTATACCAACATCAAATACAGTGAAAACTAGGTTAAGGTTTTTTTTATATTGTAGTAAGAGCATCGATACAATGCTGAAAATTTGAATTACACAAAATATGCAACATGGGTAGGCACTGCTGGTTCAAGGATGTAATCTTAGATAGTTAAGAGGCTAAGATCTGAAGATCACAGTTCAAATCCAGCCTGCATAGGAAAGTTCATTAGATTCTTATCTCCAATTAACCACCAGGGCAAATGGAGTTCCAGTTCAGATTGTATGTCGAGCACTGGCTTAGAACACAAAAACCCCATCCAGGTACTGAGTTTAAACCCTGGGATCAACAGAAACAAAAATATAAAATAAAATGGAGTTAGATATTTTATAATGAAGCATAATTTAATATACTCTACATTGTTAGAAAGACTAGACTTCTGTGTTAGCTTTATAACCTACCATAATAAGTGATGTTGTCGACTTATTGAACAGAAATGTGTATTCCGATTTACAAGTTTGAAGGTTTCAGCGTATGTTCAGTTGGTTTTATTACTTTCGGAGCGTGAGACAAGACAATGGCAAGGTGGGGAGTATATCAAAGAGAAAAGTCTTTTACCTAGACTGATTAAAAGATAAAATAAGAAAATAGTTGAGCGTCTATGTTCACATAGCTTTCCCGCTGAAGAACTTAATCTCCAGAACTATTCAGATATTCTCCACAGTTTGGGAGGAAATAGAAAGTCATTTTTCTTTAGCACATCGTAAATTCAATTGGCAACACCTTCACAAATGATAATGACTTGTCCAAGGGAAGACGGAAGTAGATATGTCTGTAAATTCTAATCAGAACTCAGCAGACTAAATATTTTATGGAATTCCTATTAAAATATTTTCTTGCAGACAGAGTGGGTATTCATACTACAAATGTATGTATCTGTGGGTTTCTATGTGTGTAGGTGTGTTTCAATAAACTAATATAACAATGTAGCAGAGAAAATTGTAAGTGGGGCTGGGAAAGTGGCTTAGTTGTGGAGCCCTTGCCTTGCATGCATGAGGCCCTTGGTTCGATTCCTCAGCACCACATAAACAAAAAGAAAAAAGCCAGAAGTGGTGCTGTGGCTCAAGTGGTAGAGCGCTAAGTGGTAGAGCGCTAACCTTGAGCTGAATAGCTGTGCGACAATGCCCAGGCCCAGAGTTCAGGCCCCACAACCGGACCCCCCCAAAAAAATTAGTATGGCCTTTCACTTTTCTTCTTATACTATGAAAGTCTGTCACAATTCCCAATGAAATCATATCCAAGATTCAAACATTAATGCTGTCCCAAAAGTTTTGCATGAATGAAGGGCAGGGAAGGTGGCTCAGTGGTAGAGCACATACCTTACTTACCAAAAGTTTTGCATGCCAACCGAAGTTCATCTACCTCATCTAAGATGGCCATGGTATATAAAATTTTAAGTCCTCCAATTATGTTGTCACCAAGGAAACAACATATAATACTTCTTTAAAAATACCTAGATTGAGGTCCCGGGAAGATGGCAGAGGAGAAGCTGGAGACAAAACAAGCTCTCCCATATAAAGCAGTTTTAGAGTTCCAGTGAACAGTCCTAAGCCAGAGAATCACACCAAGTGTGACAGGACAGAGAGTTAGGCCAGAGAGGGAAAATCCAGGCAAGGAGACAGATCGGATCTCTTTCCTGCGGTGGCAGCGGTGGTGACGGCGGCGCTACCACCATACCTGAAACAGAGAGAGTCTGGGACCAAAGAGCCAGACGCGGCTGGCGAGCGGATTCTAGGCAACACCAGCAAGAACAGACAAGGAGCAGGCATCTTCATACTGCAGTTCACAGACCAGAGAGGACACAGGAACCAAGATTCAGTGTGAGTAGAAGCCTGACGTCCTAACTCCTTCTCAGGGAGCAGAGGAGGGAAGGCCACCCCTCCCCCCTCAGTACGGAGATCTCTATCTTGGATACCAACAAAGCTTGGCAGAGCTGCTAGCTCCAGCTCAGGCCTTGGAGTAAAACTAGGGTCATTTAGCACGTCACAAGAACTTAATGGCGTGACCTGCCGGACTCAGCTCCACCCAGGGAAAGGTCATCCAGTTCAGGGACCAGCCCTTGGAGTGGCTTTCTTCATCGGGCAATCAGAGCCAGAGGCTGCCCCTCCCTTTAGCAGCCTAGACACCAGTAAACAGAAACCCTGAGAGTGGCTCCAGGCTGGGCTCTGTGAGTTTCTCACAAACTAGCCCCCAGGAAAAGCTACTCTTTGCTGAAAGGCCTCAACTCTACCTAGAACCTAGCCTCATCGCAGCATCTCCAAACTTGAGGAAATAGCCATCTCCCTCTTTTGTGATACTCAAAGCACACCCCTCTCCCATTGAACTAATGGGAGGAGGATCGCAAAATCCTGGGTAAAGGAGAGCATTTTTCTGCCTGTCCAAACAAACTGACTTAAGAAACCAACCAAGCGACAGGACCACAAGCAGACCAGAGACTTCAACCAGAGGCTGATTACAGACACAAGGGAGATACAGGATTTTTCTCAACCCTCCCAAAAAAATCAAAGAACTTTTTTTTCCCCTCTTCTTTTTTTTTATACCATTAACAAAAACAATTTTTTTCTTTTCTAAAACTTTTTCTAATTGTTAATTTTTACCTTTTTTGAAAAAAAATTGTTTTTTAGTAACTTTTTCCTCTTGTAATCTTTATTTTAGGGATATATGCATGCGTGCGCTTTTCTTTCTTTTTTTTTTTTTTCTTCTTTTAAAATTATTTTTTTCTTCTTGTTTTTTTGCTTAGCTCGACTGAACTTCTGATCTTTTTTTCTTTCTTCCTTATCCTTCTCACCTTTTCCTCTCTTTTGTTCTTCTTTATGGGACTAAATTACTGTTCTACACATCCTCATATAAACCTGTAGTTGACTATAAGAACCTATCCCCCATTGTGTACACACAGAATCCACAAATTTATCACTCAATTCAAAACGTCTGAGACTATAATTCCTTAATAGCAGTACTACTTCTTTTACCTATATAATATTTTAAGTATTTTTATTTTTAAGTTTTTCACATCTCCTTTATATCCCTCCCCTTCTCTCGTTATATTCAAGCTCTCTGAATAGTTTGTTCTTGATCTAGATATTATTTTTTATTTTTCTATTTTTTCTGGTCTCTTTTTTTCACTTTCTCTTTCTTCTTGTTTTCTCTCTCTCTACTTTCAGCCTATCCAACCTATTTCCTGCTTTGAGACTAGGACTTAGTTAACTCTCCCTGTACCTTCCCACATCACTCTATTCCTATTTTTCACCCACATCTCTCCCTAAACCTAATAATTTCTGGTTTACCAAATTCTTCTTTGCAGTTCATAGCCCATTAATATATAGTTGTTTGGTGTTGAATAGAGGTATCTATAGAACTAGATTATATCTGTAGACTATTGACTGCAAATTCAGACTTTGGTTGATGCTTGCCTTAAGATAGTGTTCTAGCACAAAACTGGTGTTACTTTCATCCCAAATGGGTAAAGTAAGCAGGAAAACGACAAGAAAAATGGAAAATCTGGGTATCTCCACTCCCACGCATGATAATCAGGGGACAGAACAGATACTGAATAATCCAGAGGAGAGTTCCCAAATAGTTCTACAAGCACTGCTGGCAAACATGATAAATGAAAAGATTGAAAACATACAAAGAATTCTGTATGAGCGTGATAGGGAGAGAGAGGAGGCAAAAAAAGGTCAATGCAGGAAAAGATTGAAAACCTACAAAGGATTCTGTATGAGCATGAGAGGGAGAAAGAGGAGGCAATCCAAAGGTTTATACAGGAATATCATGAGCGTGAGGAAGCTACTCAAAAACTGATACAAAATTTGTATGAGGAGCTTGAGAATACTCAAAGAGAAAGACAAGAATGGCGTGAGCAGGCTGAGAACACTCAAAGAGAACTACAGGAATCGCATGAACGGGAGGAAGCTAAGCAAAGAGAAACACAGAAATTGAGAGAACAGAATGAGAATACACAAAGATCACTAAAGGCATTCATGGGATCCATTAACAAAGAGCTGAAGGAATTCAGGGAGACCACAAAGGGAATTCTGAATGTAACCCAACAGATGGAATGGGTGTCCAAGGAAACCATAATCAATAAACTAAGTGATTTGAGAATAAACACTGAACACCAAATCAAGGAAGTAAACAAGTCCATACAAGATCTAAAACAAAGCTTGAACAAAGAATTGGAAGCCATCAAAACTGACCAATTAGAAGGAAAAGAAACAAAAAACAAAGTAGAAAGTCTTGACAGCAGGTTAGATCATGCAGAAGATCGAATCTCGGGGATTGAAGATAGCCTAGATATTATAGAGAAAGAATATACAACCATCCAAGACAAGTCCAAGAAACTAAAACTACATCCTCATATATCACCCTGCACCAGTATCAACTCCAAATGGATCAAAGACCTCGGGGTCAAAGCAGTCAATCTGAAAACATTACAGGATGAAATAGGACAAACCCTAGGCCTCCTATGATCAGGCCGAAATTTTCTTTTTTTTTTTTTTAAATTGTATTTTATTTTATTTGAGAACATACTGCACAAAGGGGCTACAATTACATGGGCAGGATAATGCATACATTTCTTACCAAGCATTGCAGCCTCCTCCTTTGTTTACCCTTCACTTCCCTTCCCCGCCTCCCCCCTCCCCCCACCCAATTTTACCCCCCTCCCCCCACCCAATTATACCCCCCTCCCCCCCCCCACACCGACATTGTAAAGCTGGTTTTGACATGACATTTTGTACTTCTCATTGTTGCAACAGGTCCACCTGAATCCAAACAGGCCGAAATTTTCTTAATAGAGACCTGGAAACACAACAAATCAAAGAAAGATTGGACAAATGGGATTGCATGAAGTTGCAGAGCTTCTGCATGGCAAAGGACATAGCTAGCAAGATCAATAGAAAGCCCACAGATTGGGAGAAAATCTTCACTAGTCATAAAACGGATAAGGGTCTCATATCTAAAATATATGTGGAACTCAAAACATTAAATCCCCCAACAACAAATCCTCAAAGACACAACTGCCAAATAAATAAGTGGGCTAAAGGCTTGAAGAGAAACTTCTCTGAAGAAGAAAGAAGGATGGCCAATAGACACATGAAGAAATGCTCAACCTCCCTAGCTATAAAAGATATGCAAATCAAAACAACATTTAGATACCAGCTCACTCCAGTTAGAATGGCTGTAAACAAGAACTCTAACAACAACAGATGCTGGAGGGGATGTGGACAGTAGGGAACCTCACTTCATTGTTGGTGGGAGAGTAAACTTGTTCAACCACTTTGGAAAGCAGTATGGAGGCTCCTCAATAGACTTCACATAGAGCTCCCCTATGACACATCAATCCCACTTTTGGGCATTTACCCAAATGTTTACAAACAAGACCACACTAAAGCTACCAGCACAACTATGTTTATTGCAGAATTATTTACCATAGCTAAGATATGGAACCAACCCAGATGCCTCTCAGTAGATGAATGGATCAAGAAAATGTGGTATATACACACAATGTAATTCTAGGCCTCCATCAGAGTGAATGACATTGCCCCATTTCTTAGGAATTGGAAAGCCTTGGAAAAAATTACATTAAGTGAAGTAAGCCAAGCCCAAAGAAACATAGGTCCCATGATTTCCCTTATTTGCAATATCTAGTATATGTGTGAATCAAGCAGAAAAGGTTAGATAATGTGATGTTAACAAAATGAACCATTAGATATGTATTTAAATGTTCTTTTTTCTTTCATGCATTTGTTTCTAATCATTTATAAGGTTATTTCTGTGTTGCTTTGTATGTCCCTCCCCCACAGTATAACCCTTGCTTTCACTATATTTGATGTCAGTATAATTTGTGGAGGAGAAAGAGAAAAACAAGTCGTTTAAGGATACAGATGGACCCATTGCAACAATGACAAGTACAAGTTGTCATGTCAAAAACGAAGTTTACAACTTTGTTGGGGTGGGGAGGCTGGGAAGGGATGTGAAGAGTAAACAAAGGAGGAGGCTGCAATGCTTGATAAGAAATGTACTTATTATCTTGCCCATGTAATTGTAACCCCTCTGTACAGTATGTTCACAGTAAAGAAAGAGAAAAAAATTACAATCTATAACGTGTATCTGTAATGTTAGTTGTGTCAAGTCACCATCGGCAGCAATCATTTTTAGATCTCACTATGTCCTGTCTAATGCCAGATAATATTTCATTAATTTATTTTTCTTTTTTCTAACAAAATTCATTATGAATGGCAACATCACAATTTTCTAGTGAGCATCAACACATCTTCAACATATTTATTTCAACAAACAACATTTGCATTTGGTTGTTGTTATAGTTGTTCTTTAATTTTGCCAGCACAGGGGCCTCTCCCTGAGCTTCTTTGATCCAGACTAGCACTCTACCAATTGAGCCACAGTACCAATTCCAATTTTTCTGCTTATGTCATATTGAGGAATCAAATCAAGTGCTTCATGCATGGGAGGCCAGCACTCTACCACTAACCACATTCCCAGTTATTGGGACATTTGTTGTTGTTGCTGTTGTTGTTGTTTTAAGATAGCATTTTACTATGTGTCCTTCTATTGGCCTAAAACATAGGCTGGTCTCAAGCTAACTGCTAAATCTTCCTCTCATGTTCAGAGATTACAAACATTGACCACCATATTAGGCTCAGGACTCTTTGTGAGAGAATACTCTTTTAGATGTAGAAAGAGTTATTCTGTCTTCCATGGACTCTGTGGTTTTTGCATTCAGCACTTTTAAACACATTCTTGTCCTGGTGTGTTTCCACTTCTAGATCAATAGAAATATTTCAGGTTCTGAACTTGAAGCTGATCTCTGCCATCCAATAACATCACATTCTTGTGAATAGCACTAGTTGGCCTCATGAGCATAGCAGCTATCTGATGGCCTTGGGTTCCAACAATGCAATCATTTCTGTGCACAGACTGAAAACTATCATAGGTAATTTTGATTTACTCCATTCTATTCTCAGCTTTGTATGGTTTAAAATATCTATAATATTAATTACTATTTTCCTACATTCTCAAAAGTAACATATGTCTTACTCTTACTCTAAAATTCATTCAAACATGCAAAAATATTAATGTAGTTGCTATCCAACTATGGCTCATATTTTAAAACCTGCCTATTTAGATGTAAAAATCAGAGGATCCTGATTTAAAGCAGCCTATGCAGAAAAATCTGAGATATTTCTCCAATTGAGAAACCAAAATCCAGAAGTGGAGATGTTGCTCTCGTGGTAGAGTGTCAGCTTTGAGCAAAAAGACTAAACAGGAATATTAGGACTACTCCTGACTCCGTTGCCTCCTTGAATTTTGCTTCATAAGTTACAAAATATTTTGACAGAATTTTGGGTTGGTGTTTGGGAGAGGTTGGCTTGTGAAGTACTAGTGGGCCAGTACTCAGGCTTGAACTGAGGGTCTGGAGCTCTTGCTTAAATTGCTTTACTCAATGCTGTCACTGTGCCCCTCGAAACACATCTCCACTTCTGGCTTTTTCTACTTAATTGAATATAAGAATTTGAGGATTTATTAGCTTGGGTTGGCATCAAACTGTGATCCTCAGATCCCATCCTTGTGAACAACTAAGATTACAACAATGATCCAGGGGCTGAATATATTGTGCTCCCTATGAAACCTAAACAAGGGCACATAATTCTGAAGCATGTGTGTAAGATTATGCATTTCTCTGTACAGTATTTTCACAATAAAAAAGAAAATTATTTAGAAAATATAGCCCTTATATGTATGTATACATTATATAAATGTGCAGAGGGAAATGAGGATGTATCCGCTGATTTTGAGGAAAGATTTCAACTATGGGTTTTCACAGACTGGGCTACGCTGTACAGAATGCTTGAGACTAACGGTGAGGTAATTGATGTCATCATCCCATTCATCTACATCCCTTGTCAACATGTGCATATACTGTGGTGTAATCATGATTATTTTGTGTATGAGAGACAATACTGGGGTTGAATTCATGGGATGCTAACACTCTACCATTTGAAGCACAGCTCAGCTTTCTGTATTTACTGTTTAAATGGAGGTAAGAGTCTTTTTTGCTCAGTTGGCTTTGAACTGAGTTCCTCATATCTCAGGGTTGTGAGTACTTATTTTTACAGGCCTGAGATTCCAATGCCTAGCTTTTCATTATTACTTTTACAAGCTGTCTGCTCACACACATTCCTTGCATTCAAAAGCCTCACTGTTCAGGATGACAAGATGTGAGGAAAGATGGGTGAGTGGATAAGTTACCAAATGGGCCTCTAGCCCCATTAACATCATTCTGGCAGTAAGTTACATTTCAGTCAGTGAGTACATATTTCCAATTTCACTCTGCCTTTTTTGAATGCCTTTTTAAACTGTCTTTGATACATCTTTTAGACATTATCTCCCAAACAGGAGATATTATGTGAATGTATTTGATACTATTTCAAATAGGCGTGTTGTTGTGTGTCTTGATGTCTGTTGTCAAAGGCCGTCCATCTGGGCTTCAGGACAGAGCTAATGTTTCCTGTGTGCTGGTTGCAGACATGAAGGTTTTTCCTGGCCAGGCTTTGACTTGGAATCCATTCATCTTAGACTTCTAAGTAGCTAGGATAACAAGCATGAACCACCACCAACCGGCTTGATTTAGAAGCATTGCTTCTCATTCATTGATTTTTTTCCCTGGAAGGTTGATCTAGACAGACTGCTTGTACCTCATGATAATGTAATTTGAATAATACCCTTTGCATCTGGCATTTCTGAAACTGTTTTCCACAGTTCTATGAAATTGTTCTAAAACCAATACATTTTCCTTCTGAGATGTTAGGTGGCTTATTTAAATCTCTTATCCTTTCCTTTGGCAAAACAATCCAGATGTTTCTGTAAAACCCTATTTCTTGAGATTATTAGAGATAGAAGGTATCATGTACACACTTTCAAATAGTCTCTCCTTTTATAAACATATGTTATAAGATTGGGTGGAAGAATGATGACTATTGAATTAATTTGATAACCACTCTAGAATTTTTAAGCTTTAATGCTTATTAATTCAAAGGAGGATTATAAACATTCAGAATAGTGGAATGTAGCTACTTCTCATTAGATGTATGTGGAAAGATGATTAGAATTCTTATGATTAATAAAATATATCTTCAAATTTGCAATGGTTGACTGCTATGCTAACTGGGAGGAGACATTGGTGCTGCAAGCGGTTTGAAAGTTGGTAATGAAGCAAAATATCTGGGGAGAGAATTTGCTAAGGATATAATTTCCAAGACTCATACCAAATACATTGAACTAGAATGCTAAGTGATGAATGACTGAGCACCTTATTTTATTTGTTGGCTTCTTTGTTTTTGACGTCCTGGGATTTGGACCTAAGGACTGGGTGCTGTTTCTTAGTTTTTTCCTCAAGGCTAGTGATCTTCCAGTTTAACCACAGCTTCATATCCATATTTTTGGTGTTTAATTGGACATGTCTTACCAAATTACTTCTTTGGGCTTCCTTAAAACTCATCCTCAGATATCAGCCTCCTGAGTAAGTAGGATGACAATTGTAAGCCACCAGAGCCCAGCTAGAATCACATTTTAGAATTATTCTTTCTGTGAATCAGATGTGTCTGACTGCTATTTTAGCACTTTGGTTCCAGTGGGTCATGTCAGTTTTATACTAAAATCAGAAACTTTTCTTCTTTTAATCCACAGTATCCCATATCTATCTAATTTATTCCTATCTTCATTTCTGACCTCTTTTTTTTTTTTTTTTTTTTTTTTTTTTTTTTTTTTTTTTTTTGGTCCGGTCGTGGGGCCTGAACTCTGGGCCTGGGCGCTGTCCCTCAGCTCTTCAGCTCAAGGCTAGCGCTCTACCACTTGAGCCACAGTGCCACTTCCGGCTTTTTTTTCTTTTTGCTTATGTGGTGCTGAGGAATCGAACCCAGGGCCTTGAGCATGCAAGGCAAGTGCTCTACCACTGAGCCACTTTCCCAGCCCTGACCTCTTTTTTCTTCATTGTACATTCCCATTCTTACTTCACAAGCAAGCATGTCAGTGCTGTTTTCCTTTTCTGAAGCAAGTCAGGTCCATTCCCATCAATGGGGAATGTACTTGCTGTTCTTACTGCCTGGAGTACCTTCTCCTAGATAATTGCCTGGATGATGGCTCTCATATCAACTATCTCTTGTTCAGGGTTGTCTCCTCCCATCCTCACTGTGAAGTTGTTGCTACAAAATCACCCATGTCATGTCTCTGATATATAGGAATTACCATTATGATTTCTGGTTTTCGTTTCAGCATGAAATCGGTGAGGAGAGAGTCATATTCACTTCTGTTTCTCCAATACCTATAATAGTGCCTAATCCTTAGTGTTCAGGAGTCTTACATGGAGATCAGCCTTCTCCAGTTCAATTTATCCTAGCTTCTGGTCAGGACAGCACTTCAAGCTGAAGTCTGGTGGCTAGTAAGTCATTCCCTCTCATTATTTGTGCCTGTTGGTATTGTTGAGCCCACTTCAGGGCAAAACCAGTGCCTAACACCTATTTGTTGTATGGCAAAGGTGGCTGTGACATGATAGAAGTTATAGCCATTATTTTGTAAAGCTGTGTGAGGACATTCACCCCCACATGATTTCTTCCATATACGTGTCTCCTTTGCCCAGGAGTGCATTCAACAATTCAACAACCAAACTGTCACCCAGTTCCTGATACACTCAGAATATGTTTCCATTTCCTTTAAAAAAATTCAAGACATGCTTTGGTGATTTGTCATTGAATTACTGAAACAGGGTATATAATTTTCTGTATTTGTAAGTCTTTGTCCATCTCTCTTGATCCCTTGCCATATTTCTTTGTGTTTACAGCTTGGGAAGGGAAATAAGGTTTAACTCAGTATAGTCAGAGATTATAGTTCAGAAGGCTCTTTTTAGATCCTTTTGGAGGGAATGCCTACTTTTTATCTGATGTTCTACAGATGTCTTGGTACAGAAACTGAGTAGAGTGTCATGAGAGGCTTGTCCTGATTTCTACTGACTTTCCTCTGGGTTTGGGGAGTGTGGTCCCACTGCATATGTGTCTCTTTGCTACACTGAAGGGCCCAGGCCTCCTCTGAAAATCTAAGGCCTTGGGGGTGAGAGCGACTAAACCTCAGAACCCAGCTTCCCACATCACTAGGATTACAGGCCTGAGTCTCATGGACTCAACTCATAGCTGCATTTTTATACATAGCGTAGTCAGTTTTATTATATTCTCTTCATAGACAGATATATACAAATACATGTATATGTTTATTCATATATTTATAATCAGTGTTAGATCTAGAAACACATGAATATATATTAATATAATCATATAATTATAATCAAATTATAGCTGTATTTCCCCAAAAATATTTTACACTAATATTTTGTGAAATAATTACTCAAGACTAAAAATTTAAATGTCTTTGTAGTTTGAAAAATCATATTCAATTTTATATATTATACAATATACTATATATAACATCAAGAATATAACATGTATTTACATACAACTGATTTAGTTGTGTTATTTTCCTTCCTGATTTTGTGTTTGTTCATCTATGTAAGCCTTCTTTCTTCTATTGATGATGGTTTTTACTTTCCAGTATACATATTTCCTATATATTTTGTCAAAGATCAACCATAAGTAGATTTTTGTATTATTGGAGCCAAATTTTTCTTCCATATTTACCCAAAGCACAAAGAAAATTTATACAGATTTGAACTCACTGTTAGAAGAGTGTCCCACATACCACTATAAGTATTGTGTCATTTGTCTCAATTGAGAGAATAGCTTTCTAGGACATTTTTTCTGCTGTCCAAAACTTTTCTATCCCCCTTATCACCACAGCCAGGCATAGCCTGGCTTCTTTTCCGCTCACTGTGCATTTATCAGTTCCATTTATACACAGTAGGCTCTCTTGTTCAGCCCCCTGTCACTCTGTGTTTTCCCCCCAGCAGCACACATATGCACTATGCTTGAGATTGTAGGCTTAAAAAGAAACATATTTAGGATTAATAAATCTACAATATATCAAAAACATTGATATTTTAATAAAGTTAGAAAAATAAATAGATTTAACACTTTACAACAATCAGAACAAAAAGAAAAATAAAGATTTTTCCGGGAAGGGGGAATGGAATCTCTAAATCTAGATTGGCCCCTAAGTTGCCTTCAGGCAGAAATTCTGCCTCAGAGTCCTCAAAGGGATTTACTTCCTCATTAAAGACAGGATTTTCTTGCTGAGTCTAGGGAGGGACAGATTCTAATTTCTTAATTGGAAATTGGATCCCCTGCAGAAGGACAGATTGGTCTGGGTATTCTGTGAGGAAAGATTCTCTTTCCTCAACTGAATCTAGATTTTGGACCTTTCTTATTGGTTTTCCTGAACATAGACTGGGGACATTTTCCTTTAGCACACATTTACCCAGCACACCAAGACGAGACTTTTTGACTGGTTTGGCGCTGATCTAGGTGGATTGTGAATATCAATGGGATACATTCTGGATGATCTTCTTCCTTGGTTGTATGTGCAGGTGCACCTGAATCACATGTGGTGTTCAGAACCAGTGAGATATCCACAAGAATCAAAACTTGCTTAGGCCTTCCTACAAATTAAAAAAAAAAGCCCTCTATGCTCACATGCTTTCCTGAAATTAGTGATAGCTTCCGATCTCTATCAGTCACCATAGATGACATCACTGATGGGTTCTTTATCTGGAGTTCTGCAGGAGTTGTTCTACGGTGATGCAAACCTGAGCATGGAAATAGTTTCAGGAGACTTAGAACTATAGAAGTTAAGGTATGACTAAACTTTCATGAGGATCTAATGGGGGAAGGTGCAGAACTTGAGTTTGGACTGAAAACTGATGAGAAGGTAGAGTGTTTCTAATGAGTGATTGCTTCCAAGGTCTTTCAAAAGGAGAACAGATACTACCTGGCAAAGAATATCAATAAAAGTACATTTTGCCAAGCTGGGGCATACTGAGGGCTCTTGGCCAATGATGCACAGACCTAGAGACCCAGGTTGCATCTGTATTCACCAGCTCTGAGGCATCTAAACAAGGACTTCTTCTTTTTCTTGGTCTCAAGTATCATGCATTCCTTCAGCTGCTTCAGAAGAATATGTGAGCAGAAGAGCAAGTCTGAAGAGGGCATGTTGAGCTTGACATACTGTGTAAGTTCTTTCATGGTGTCATGGTACTTGTGCTCATAGAAATCATCATGGTAGAAGTCCATCCACATAGAAAGATGGAACAAACCATCCTCTGGGCAGATGAGGAAAATGAGAGCCTGCCCTCCACATCCTGAGCCTATAGCATTTTTCTGGCGAGATATGCATGTTGGGAGGTGGGAAGACACTCCTCCAAGCAGGATGCTCCTCACAATTTCTCAAATACAATACTCTAAAATTCTTGCTTGAATAGAAATGTCATAAAATCATGAAAACTTAAATTTATTATGAGTTAGATGAAATAGTCATTTTTGAAGATCACAAAATGATATTTCTGAAGCTTCCTTATCTTTTAAATAAAATGTATTTTCACTCAATATATTTCTCATAGGAAAGGTGGAACAAACCATGCTTTGGGCAGACTAGGAAAATGAGAGCCCGCCCTCCACATCCTGAGCCTATAGCGTTTTTCTGGCGGGACATGCATGTTGGGAGGTGGGAAGAGACTCCTGCAAGCAGGATGCTCCTCACAATTTCTCAAATACAATTCTCTAAAATTCTCCCTGTGCTAGAGGAGAAATTTGTTTCCCCACTGAATCTGACTTGTTATACACAGACTTCCTTGTCATCCATGAGAGTCCAAAACAACAACCGCATTCACAATGTGTAATCTACTATCCACTGAAGTGCTAAGCCTCAACCCCCTGGTGAAAATCACAACTGGTGTGCAAAGAAGAATGTTGACTTTGAATCAAAAAGCTCAAACATACCAATTTTTCAAGGACAGAACTTCTCTTTGTCCCAACGTCCACTTTCTTCTTCATCTTGTTCATCTTCTTCCCAGTTAGGGTAGAAGAATCTGTACCAATGGGAGGAGAGAAGGAGAACAACTCTGCTTCTCCTTTTTCTGAACTAACAGGACACACATGGCACTGGTTAAATCCCATAGAGTAATGTAAACATGGCAGACAAAAACTGGAGATATGTCTACACAATTTCAAAGAAATTCTGTGAGGATGATTATATGCGTCTGTCCAAATAAATGCACAATAGCTCATGCCTCTAATCCTACTAACCA
This sequence comes from Dipodomys merriami, assembly GCF_024711535.1. Lineage (NCBI taxonomy): Eukaryota > Metazoa > Chordata > Mammalia > Rodentia > Heteromyidae > Dipodomys > Dipodomys merriami. The sequence continues at coordinate 94,892 of NW_027202530.1, read as the reverse complement.
GGAGGGTGAGATCTGAGGATCACAATTTGAAACGGTCTAATTTGTAAAATTATAAGATACTTCAATTAACCGTCCAAAGGCCAGACCTGGACGTGGGGCTCAAATGACAGAGTGCTACGAACAGGACAGCACTCAGGCCCTGAATTCAAGCTCAAGTTGCATTCTTTCTTCTGTCTATATTCCTTCAAAAGCCTCCAAGATAGTGATTTCCTAGGGGAGGGTGGACGTTGGGTGCCACAAACTCATTCCTTTAATCCTAGTCTCTCAGCAAGCAAACTGCTAAGGCTCCACTAGCTTCTGAGGCAAATGAAATGTTCTGGCAGACCACTCCTAAGGAGTTAGCCGGGGAGTGAACTTCTTTATCTCAAGACAAGCTCTTGTGATCAGACCCCAGTGAAACAGTCTCAGAGAGGTACAAATTATTCCAATAATCTGCCAGGGTGTCTCATCAGCCCTGTTTGAAAGAAGAACACTCACTTTTTAAACAATATCCAGCAACTGTTCCATTGTCTCCTACTCTATAGTGGTGAAGGATATTTCCAACATAGAAAATATTACCTTTCTGGTAGGCAGGGACCAGGTCCATTACCAGCATTTCCAACAAAACTGAGTCCAAGCTCCCTATATTATAAGGCATATTCGGGGTTTGGGCTGACTCACTGTCACACTGAGGTGGTAAAAAGAATGGATTTTTGAAACATGGAATTGGGAGTATACTTCAAAATGAATAATAGAGTGGATTGAAAAGTACACAATAAATTTTTTCTCAGTATACACATATAAAAGCACACAAGAAGAAGGTTGTACTGTGAGCTGTCATAGTTATACCTGGCCTAAGTTGCCTTGTGATTTCCTTGGTTTCTTCTTATAAAAAAGGCCTGAGAATATGGATTCGTGTTTTGGTACTTATCCAATGTCTGCAGCATTGAGTGAGGCACTCACACCTCTCATGCCTAAGACCTGAGTCTCTTGAACTTTGAAAACAACACAGGAACATCTTTCTTGTTCCTGAGCTACAGGCCACTTGAGCTGGCATGAGCTGTCAGTTACAGTTGCCTGGCTCTCAGAGTTCCATATTCTATTCCATTGTGAGATAGAGTGACATCTCTCAGAGCCCAATGATCTAAGCTGCTTGTTCATATAAGACCATCCCAAAGACATACTGGAGCTTGAAATCTCCCCTCCCATATCACTCTATACACATGTGAACATTGTCAAATCCCAACATCCTCAGGTAGGCCTGGGAATCAGCATGCTCTCAACCTCAAGGAACACTTCCTAGGTCAGATCCATGCCTTGTCACTATTCCTCTAATCCTGCAGAAATCATTTTGCCTCTCAAGGCCCTCTCAGCCTGCCATGTACTTCTTGCATCTATTTTTGACATCAACATCCTAGGACTTTGTTAGTTGTTTGTTTCCTAATCTTGTTTACCCTTGAAGCCCCAGTGTGTTGTCATCTGTAAAAAAGGTAAGTACTTAGAGGTGGGAAAATTATAAAAGTATTGAAAAATAAACCATACTCATATTGTCAGACATTTTTATAGATGTACATTCTTGCAAGATAAGAGAGCATTTTTGATACTTTTGTCATATTTTATGACAAAGGGGAAGGGGGGAGGGAAGAGGTGCTGCATTGTCTTCTGCTAAATCAATGATTATTATAGAAAAACACTATAGTTGAAGTTATGTAAGGTTTAAATATAAAAAAATGTATTCCTGTTTTTTTATAAGCTAGTCGTTTATAAAGAATTCCTCACTAAAGTCTTGTCATCTTTGTCCCGTGAACTATCCTCCTCCTTCAAAATAATCAGTAAAAAACCTTCACAAATGATTGGGCTGTTGCCCAATCTCTGGATAAGAATTTAAGATACAACATTGCCAGCGAATCTGTGTGTGTACATGTGTGTTGGTGTGTGTGTGTATGTGTGTGAGGGTATGTTGTGCATATCTATGTTTTAGGTCTTGAATTCAGGGGCTATATGACAAGCCTGAGTATCTTTCTGGTGACTGTAGTGATCTACCAATTGTGCCACAGTTCCACTGCAAGATTTCTGTAGTGAACTGGAGAGGAGAGACTCATAAAATTTCATGTTCAGGCTGTCTGAACTAAATCTCAGGTCTCAAACTCCTGATTAGTTAGAGTTATACTTATCAGCATCCATAACCTGGTGATAAAACAGTGTTCCTGGAGGCAGTGGGGTTGGAAGTTTTAGTCTAGCTTCACAACATTCTATATCATAAAATAGCAACAGTAGAACCCTATATAAAAATATAATAATAAGATGTACTTAGAATATAATTTAATGATATAGTCTGTTAGCATAAATTTCAGGAAACCATGGTATTAATGATTTAGCATCACAAATCCAAACAAAATGAGATAATTTCAGTAGACTGTACAAAATTTTAATTCCATCATATAATAATTTCAAATCATTATAATAAACAGGAAAACATGCATATTTATAATGTAAAAAGATGTAAAGAGATAAAGATGGCAGATTATGAAATGGGAAATTCTACACTGCAGGAAAATTATTGTCATGGTGAATATATGGTGTATTGTCATGGTGAATATATGATAATATTCTTCAGAGGAGCAATAGATAAATATAGATGTACTACACATAGTCTAACTTGTCTCTATCCCTATCAACTTCCAATATTCTGCACATTGTCAGTATATTCTTGTTTATGGAATATTCCAAAATAGCTAGCACAGTCAGGAGGTTATCAAAATACATTAGTTTGAATGTTTTAGGAGATAAACCTGCTAATTATATTGACTACTTTAGATATTTAACATGTAGTGTGTTATCATTGTACTCTCTAAGTATATACATAAGCTATTCAAAGTGAAATGGAATGGAACATGGTTTTGCCTGTAAAGCTAGGTATTTAGGACATCAGTTCCAGACCAGTGTAGAGTTACTTGCAATGCTCCCCAACCCCTGGCTATGCGTGATGGAATACTTCTATTATCCCAGGCCCAGGTGGAGCTGAGAGCAGGAGGATTTCAATTCCATGCCATTCTAGGAAAAATCATCCACATGGCTCCATCTCAACCAAAGAAAGTTTAACACTAGCTAGCACTTATCACCCCCAGCTAGGTGAAAATAAAAATAAGAGCATTGTAGTATAAGAAACAAAAAAATTAAAACATGGCAATACAAACTATCATGAACAACACTTACCTAGTGTTTGTTTCTCATAACTATAATCCTAACTATAGCTAGGATTATATATGTGAGCCAGAAGCACCAAGCAGTTCATTTTAAAAATGACTATTTGAAGGCAGGTGCCAGTCTCTCATGCCTGTAATCCCAGCTAGTCATGAGGCTGATTTCTGAGGATCACAATTCAAAGCCAGCCCAGGAAGAAAAGTCCCCATAAGACTTTTATCTCCAATTAACAACTCAAAAAAACAGAAGTGACTCTGTGGCCCAATTGGTAGAATTCTAACTAACTTGAGCACAGAGTCTCAGGGACAGTGCCCAGGCCTTGAGTCCACGCCCCACAACTGTCAAAAAAAAAAAAAATAAACATTTTAAAGTCTAACTTTCTTGTAAATTAAAATGACAGCTGTGGTATACAATTCTACAGACTACTACAGATTTCATTATATTTGTAGTTAGGAAAAGTAGCAGCAGTTGAATAAAGGAACATTTTTTCTTAAACTAGGGCAGATTGGTCTCTAATTCGGGGAAATTGCTGGACTCATACATAATATTTTTTGGTGGCTTTTTGTTTTGTTTTTAGAACAGGATGAGAAACCTTATTTCTGCCAATGGCCATTTGGATGTGTCTAACATAATTCACAGGCCATGCAAAATTAACAGTAAAGACAGGACACAGTCAACTGGCGATAAATTTACTTGTCTTTATGCCATGTTACAAATGATTTGTTTAGCTTATATGTCCATATGGCCTATAGTTTCCTAATCCGGCCTTCCTCAAAATACAAGGATGTTACACCAATTCAGATTTGAGCCAGGCAATATGTAGTATTAGTGCCAAAAGTCGAGGAAAATTGTAACACAACCAGGGAAGCATGAAACCAACATGTTAGTAGCTGGACACAGGGGACTCAGGCCTATAATCCTAGCTACTTAGGAGGCTGATGATCACAGTGCAAAGACAGCAGGAGTGAGAAAATCTGTGACTCTTCTCTCCAATTAACAACCAAAAAGCCATAAGGGGAGCTGGGACTCCAGAGGTAGAGTAGCCTTAATTACAAAAACTCAGGTGCAGCAACCAATCCTGAGTTGAGGCTGATGGTTAGGCACAAAAACAAAAACAAACAACAACAACAAAACAAAAACTGGGAGAAAGCTCAGGAAAGGATGGCATTGTCTACATGGCAAATGTTCACATTACATGAATTGTGTTATGGTAAACATAATCTACACACCTTAGTAACAATTACATTTAAAAAACAGAATCTAAATTGTTATATAGTCTCAAGCATTAACAGAAAATGATTTAAGCAATATCATATTATTGAAAATTGAAAAGTGTTAGCTGTTGCTTAATTTTTTCCTTTTTACTACCTTGAATTAATTATTTTTGTATAGAGAGATTAAAGATGAGATTAACAAGAAACTTGATTAAAATGGACAAAAGTTCGAATAGACATGTTTTCCATAAACCCCTCTATATCACCAGTGGGTTTACACAGTAGTGTTTAATAAAACTTCTGTGCTGGCTTAATGATTTGTGAGCAGAATTCATTAGATAAATGTAATTCAAAATTACTATGATACTACTTTATAACTATTATAACTCTTATCAAAAAAAAAATCAAAGGAACCAGGTGTGGTGGTAAAGTTTTGTAATTCCAAGCATTTAGGAGGTTGGATTTCAGTCTTAAGCCTGTCTGGTGTACTGAAGATAGTAAAAACTTGTCCTTTATTCCCTTTTGAATAAAAGGTAATAATGTTGGTGAGAGTGTAAAGAAAATGAAATTTTCTACACTCTTGGTCAAAATACAGGTTATTATTCTCCTTGTAGAAAGTAGTATGCAGTTTTCTAAAGAAATCATAGTTGAAGTATCATCTGACCCACCAATCATGTTATTTCTCTCTGGGTAACTCGTAAATATATCTGTAGTTCATTGTTATTCACATTATTCACAACAACAGCCAAGATATAAATCGAAGTTCAGTGTTCAATTACACTAATAAAGCAACTGTGGTACATGTACACATATCTTTTTCTGTTTCATCCTTAAAATAACAAGAGACTGCTCCCATTAGCCACAACTTACAATGACCTGAAAGATGTATTTGAAATGAAGAAAAATGTTATGTTCTGATCTTTGTAAACGCACACACACATACACACACACAGACACAAACACACACAGACACACACAGACACACACACACACACACACACACACACACACACACACACACACACACACAAATCCTCAAACATTAAGACAGAATTTTTTTTAAAGTAAAGCAAAGTGGAACTTCTGGGGCATTTAGTTCACATACAGTTCCCCTCAGCTTATAATGCCTCTACAAGAATGAGAAAAGAGTTCATCATTCTAAGGACTCTTATACTTAAGATAACATTTGCTATAATGCTAATGTTATTACCATTTTAGTGTTGGGAAAAATTGTAATTAAAGGCACTAAGTGCGTGACCCAAGACACACAGTGAGGAAGAAATTGAGTCAAAATTTCCAAAAGTCTTTCAGCAATACACAAATGCTTTAAATTCTCTCTATTCTCTGATACACTCAATTCAATATTCATATTGTCCAAGAAATAATACCATAGCAATTATTGCCCATGTTGATTGTTTTCTGTTACAATTTGCCTTCAACACAGACTGCGTTGGTGACACTGGGTTATCATACACAGAGCTGAGCTTATAAATTATGGTCCAAAGAGAGGCAAATTTCTTCTGTCCCATAATTCCAGTATCGTTTTTTAAAAAGTACTAAATATTTTAAATATCATCACTTACTGTATTTTCAGAATTAAAGAATGAAAAAATTCACATATAACCAATCCAAAACGCTTTAAAACTAGGAGATGATAATACAGGCCTCTGTGAAGTAAACTTTCTTCTACGTTTAAAATTATTCTGACAGCCTTGTGGTTTGTCACACCTGTAATCCTAACTACTCGGGATACCTACTCAGGAGCCTGAGATCTGGGGATAACATTTGGAAGCCAATCACGGCAAACTAAATTCATGAGATTATTTTTCAGAAATTTTAATGAACTAGCAAAGGGCCAGAAATGGAGATGTAGTTCATATAGTAGCTCACCAATCGAGAGAGAAAGACGTAGCGAGACCTTGAAGCCCTGATTTCAAACTCTGAGCATGCCAACACGCAGGAATGCACACACACTCACTTTTCCAAAATATCTTCATATCAGTGTTTTGCATTGATTTCTTTGTTAATGATATATATGGGTATAAGAGGCAAAATAATCTCTTCCATCTCAAAACGTTTTTATACATTTTTGTTGTAAAAATACTGAACAGAGAGGTTACAGTTACATGAGCAAAGTAATAAGTACAATTCCTATCAAGCATTGCTAACTCCTCCTTTGTTTTTCCTCCACAATTCCTTCCCTTCCACCTCCACAAGTACACTCCTCACGCCCCCAAGCCCCACCCAATGTCCCCAGCCTAAATTGTAAAGTTCATTTTTCAAAGTAATATCTTGTGCATCTATTGTTATACAATGGGTCAAACTGTATTCCTATTTAAGCATGCTGTTTTCTCCTTTCCCTCCCTAAATCAGAGAAGTGTATATACAAGATGCAGGTGCACCAACGTCAAATAAAGTGAAAACGGGGTTTATACTGTTGGGGAGAAACGTATGAAAACAAAAAAAAATCACGTCATACATTATAAATATGTGAGAAACAACAGCAAGAAAGAAAAAACGTCTTGTGTCTCAATCTTGGGGATCATTTAGCTTAACATCAACTTATCTATTCATATACACATAGCTTTTCAACTTTTCTGCTTATCCCAGACGTATACTAGTTATTGCAAATAAGGGATACCATGGGACCTATGTTTTTTTGGACTTGGCTTACATCAGTTAATATAATTTTTTCCAAGTCTTTCCATTTCCTAACAAATTGGGCGATGACATTCTTTCTGATGGAGGCATATAATTTATATATATATATATATATATATATATATATATATATATATACTATATATACATATATATATAGTATATGTGTGTGTACACACATATACACACAGAGCATTTTCCTTTTTTGTTTTTTAGAGCAACTTAGTTTTGCACCTTCATCATTTTTTCAAATATTTTTATTGTGATTAAGTGGTTACATAATTTCCCAAATTTAACAATATTGTGGGATAGTGATGCTTAGTTAAAGTCACATACATATTCTAACTTTGATGGAGCAAATTATCTATCATAGTCTACAACATTTATGAGTTCTATGAGCTTTGCACTAGAGTTATTTCTTCCATATGTATACTTTTTTGTTTTGAAATATGTATATTTCTTTTTTTCCCATAGCGTCAGCAATTCCCTCTTTCCCATTTGTTCCCTCCTTCCCTTCAATGACATTGATTTGCTTAGTTCATTTTGGTCAATGTCCAGTGCAGCTGATGGATCCCACTGTTGTATGTTTTTCCCTGATTCCCTCTAGTTCTTTGTCGTCCTCTTGGTTTTCCTTCAGTGTACACATATGATCAGCAGAATGGGGTTATTTAGTAGTGATTCAACCAGATGAGTGGAAGTCCTTGGTTTCTTAAGTGTTGTTAATTTTGTCGTATCACCTTACATTTTGCATTTAACATCCACTTATCACCGAGAAAATGTGCTGTTTGTCTCTTTGCTTTGGCTTACCTTGCTCAACATGATTTCCTGTAGCTTGATGGATTTCCCTGCTAATGCCATTATTTTGTCCTTTCTAATGGTAGGAATATATTCCATTGTGTATAGTTACCACAGTTTTTGGATCCATTCATCTCTGGTGGGACATATGGGTTGTTTTCATATCCTGGCTATTGTGAACAGTGCTGCAATAAACAAGGAGGTGCATGTTTCTTTGAATATTGCTACCTGTTGTTCAGGATAGATGCCTAGAAGTGGTATGAGTGGGCCATAAGGAAGGTCAATATTTAGCTTTCTGAGGACTCACCAGACTGCTTTCCAAAGTGGTTGTGTAAGTGTACATTCACACACACACACACACACACACACACACACACACACACACACACACACACACACACAACGTTTTCTTGATCCATTCTTCTACTGAGGGGCATCGGGGTTGGTTCCATATCTTACCTATGGCAAATTATGCTACAATAAACATTGTTGTGGTGGTAGTTTTAGTATGGACTTGTTTATGATCATTTGGGAGAATGCCCAAAAGAGGGATTGCAGTGTAATAGGGGAGCTCTATGTGGAGTCTTTTGAGGAACCTCCAAACTGCTTTCCAAAGTGGATGAACAAGTTTACACTCCCACCAAGAATGCAGTAGGATCCCTTCCAGCATCTGTTGTTGTAAAAATATGGAACGATTCACTAATTTGCTTGTCATCCTTGGGCAGGGACCATGCTGATCTTCTCTGTATGTTCCAATTTTACTGTATGTGCAGCCAAATTGAGCACAGAACATTTTTTATATATAAAGAGTAATTAATTTTCTTAAACAAGACAATTCAACAAAAAGTAAGTTCAAAAGAATTGTGAAATTTTAGAACCATGTATTTCTTACGTAAAGCACACATTTAAGAATAAAGTCAAGGTTGACATGCCAAAAACCAAATAATTCCAGATATTTGTTGTTCATGAGATGTGTAGGAGGAGGAAGTCAATTATTCTACACAAGGCACCTGTCATAATGTTCATTGCAGCAAATGTTAAAGTTTGTTAAAAGTTTTAATATTTTAAGTATGTTTAATTTTGGGATTTGCTTATATATGACAAAATTAAGACTGTTTGGCAGGTCTTAAAATTTTTCAATAAAGTATATAATATTTCTGGTAGCATGTACGAGTAAGTATGTACATTTCATAGTTTATAGAAACTTTACTAATGAGAAGGTGCAATGACTGTGTAAAGAAGCAGAGTGAAGAGTTAAGATTTTAATTACAGAGTTTCTGTTAAATCTTTAGGGCTCCCTTACATTATACGTTATTGATGAACAAATAATAATATAAGCCACATACAAATGATGAGATGAACTATAAATAGTAATCTTAGTGGGTAAATTTAAAGGCTACTGATAACTTTATCCAATTTTAAATGTACAGGAATATGAGAAAATAGTAAAATCTACTGTGTACACTTCAAATACTGAAAACCCTGGTAATTGTTTTGTTTTTTATTTTAGTCATCATTAATATTTAATTATTGTTTTCTTTATTTATAGAATTTTTCCTTGTTGTAATATAATACAACTTTTTGTGAGTCGTGATTAAGAGGTACTTTGAAAATGTTATTGGGATGGCCACACCATTTTTCATAGGTGCATGTGAATTTACAAAGAGCAAAACTAAAAACAAAATATTGATTAAAAATTTTATCAAGTAGAGTCTGAATCAGGAGTGTTGATAAATGTCCACACCTAAAATCTTAACCCTAGGCTGAGGTAGTGGTATTACAGAGTTGAGGCCACAAAATTGAGAACCTGTGTTTTGTTTTGTGTTTTTGCTTTGTTTTTGTTGGTTGTGGGGCTTGAACTCTGGGTCTTGCGTACTGTCCCTCAGCTCTTCAGCTCAAGGCTAGCGCTACCACTTGAGCCACAGCACCACTTTCATCTTTTTATGCTTATGTCGTGCTGAGGAATGAAATCCAGGACCACATGCATGCAAGGCAAGCACTCTACCACTGAACCACCTTCCCAGCACCTCAGAAACTGATTTAAAAATCATCTGAACAATATTTGCTTTCTGCTTTGGGTTATATAACGAAATATGTGAACACATTTTTATATTTTTGTGAATTGTAATACTTCTAAGTTTATACTAACTGCAGCCAATTTATCCTTTTCAAAGTCAAGAAATATTTCTGAAAGTTTGCTTCTGTGAAGACTGTTTTTGCATTTATAATTTCTTCTGAGTTATTTTTATTTTTTATCAAAATAACTTTATATTTTAGGTTGATGAGTTATCATACATCAAATACCTTCAAATGTACAGGTAGAGTCTCAATATAGCAGTATGAATATTCTCATACACTTCTCGTTTATTTGTTATGCACTTTAAGTATGATATTTCTCTCTCTTTCACCCTCTCTCCTTTCTACTCTTTCTCTTTCATGCTCCATGTCTGCTATTTAGAATTTCTTCTGGTCTACTATTATCCTTCAGGATCAACTGGTTTTGTGGGAACATGATAGGGACCATCAGTTACCCTTGCATTCTTTAAGAGTTATAACAGTGACGTGAAATTATGCTTTGCCATTTGAAATGGCAAAACAACAGCTCTAGAAATTCCTTTTCACTTTTAGTACTATTATAAATTTTATCTCATACGAATCATAGGGACTGATAAGATACTTTTAGCCTGGCACCTAAAAGTTCTTTTTCTTTTACAAACAACATTTTTCTTATATTATCAGTAAGTAAAAAAAAAAAAAAAAACAAAGCTATCCTATGGAAAGTAGGCTGAAGTTGTTCACATGGATGAAAAACAAGGTAATGGGGGAAGGGAGTACAAAGGATACCCCTCATATAGCACAGATCCTTAGAGCAGTTTATCATGTACACTTTCTGATAAGGACAATGATCTGGGAACTGCAAATTAAATCACTGAACACCTGATTGATATATATATATATATATATATATATATATTTATATATATATATGCACATATATTTATATATGTATATTTATTTATATATGCATATATGTATCTATAGGCCCACATATGTACACAATAATGTTACTATACACACAAATACACACATACGTACACACATGTACACATGCACAAATGGAGAAAGACACATAGATATAGCCAACACAAGTTTCACTAGTTGTTGAATATGCCTTAGACAGAATGTTTGGAAACAAATGTATTGAAGATGTATTTGTCTTTAAGGAGTTCTTTTACCACTCCTCTCATCTCTTCCAACTGGTAGGTTTAGAGAGATTCGACTTGAAAAATGCAGTACAAGTGATAGCAAGTCACTCGGAAATCTCAATAAGTATAGGTCGTATGGTGTCTCCCATCTCTCCATGGATTGCTTGATCTTGTAGGCATTCCCAACAGCCAAAGGAGTAGGGCAATATCCTTGTTAAGAATAAATTTATAAGGCTTTAAATGGCATCATTCCTTGGGCTCTTTTCCAACAGCCAGCATCAATTCCTAAGCAGATGAGTGACTCCCCAGAAGACTGGAGCACAGGTCAAAATTTAACCAACCCATATGAAAAGTCTAAAGTGAGAAATGTTGACTGAGGTCGTGCTGATGTCCTTGCCACGAAAATGAGAAAAAAAGCAAGTTTTTTATGTATTAAAATTTGAGAATAATTTGTAACCTGTCAACAAATGTGTTGAACACAATTATAACAACTGACAAAAGATGATGTGCATTTCATTTATATGCTTTTGGACTTGGAAAATGTTTTTAAGTGTGTCTACACAAGTAGATCAGTATGAAACAAGCCAGCATTTTTTCATTTAAGATACAAGGAAAGGATACAGGTTGACCCATTGTAACAATGAAATTTGCAAGATACTATTAGAGGGGGGTGGACGGAGGTGTTATGGATGTGTGAAGGTAAGGAATAGTAGGGGAAAAACAAAGGAGGTGGTAAAAATGCTCAATCAAAAATGTACTCATTATCTTACTTATGTAACTGTAACCCCTCTGTACAGTATCTTTACAATGAAATATATATTAAAAACATACAAGGAAAACTGTACTGATAGCAAGTGGTATTTGTCAATGTAAGTAAGGTATTGATTTTAGGACCACAAGCATACTAAAATTTTGGATGCTCAAATTCTCTACATAAATACAGTATATTATTTTCATTAGACTCTGCCCACAACCTAGTGCAGTGTAATTTCTGTGAAAATTTTTACTACATTCTATGTTTGTAATGGAAAATAAAATATATGCACTATCAACAGATACAAATTTATTTCAGATAATTTTTGTCTGCATTTTGTGGATGGAATTGTGAGAGCTAATTTGAAAAGCACAAATTTAATCACCAAGAGCAGTCTTCAAGATGTAACAAAGATCTATAACAGCATCATTGAATGGTATGGGACTCTAAGGAGTAGTACTTGAATTGAAACATTATGAGAAAGTGTAAGCATGCAAAGACTATTTAGAAATGCAGCTGCTAGATTTCTAATGGAGAGCTTTTATAACATTTTGTGAAACACAAGTCAGGACCTCATGGAAGTGTAGACAATTTTCCTCCACCTTTCTGTCAATCTTGGTCATTATCAATCATAACATAGCTAATCTAGAATAATCCTGTAATAAGAAAATGTTTAAGAGAAGTGAGGGAAGATAGTGGAGTAGAAACTGGAGACTAAACAATCTCTAGCATAGAAAGCAGTTTTAGTGTTCCAGAGAACAGTACTAGGCTAGAGTATCACACCAAGTGTGCCTTCACAATACAGAGTTTGGCTAGAGAGGGAAAATCCAGGGAAGGAGACAGATCTGAACAGTTGCTATAGCCATGGCTGAGGCAGCTTTGGTGGCGGGCATAGTCATCCCGCCATACCTACAACAGAGAGGGTCCAGGAAAAATGCACCAGACACAGTGGGTGAGCAGATTCAACTCAACACCAGCAACAACTGAAAAGGAGTAAATGAGTTAAACAGGCCCATATCAAACATTGAAATAGAAAAAGCAGTAAGAGACCTCCTGTCTAAGAAAAGCCCAGGACCACATGGATTTACAGCGGAATTCTACAAGGCTTTCAAAGCAAAGCTCATACCAATACTCCTCCAACTCTTCAATGAAATTGAAAGAGAAAGTTCACAACCAAACTAAGTCTATGAAGCCATAATAACCTTCATCCCAAAACCAGGCAGGAAAATCATCAATGAAAGAGGATTAGACACACATTACATTGATGAACATTGATGCCAAACTACTCAACAAAATTTTGGCCAAATAATTCAACAATTCATCCAAAAAATTACATACCATGATGAAACAGGATTCAGTTCAGGGATGCAAAGCTGGTTCAATATACACAAATCCATTATTTAACACTACTTTATGATGAAGTTTCTGGATAAACTAGGAATCCAGGGAACATTCCTCAATAAAATAAAGGCTGTATATGACAAACCTGCAGCCAGCATTATACTTAATGGTCAAAAAGTAAAGACATTTCCTCATAACTCAGGAACGAGACAAGGACATCCACTCTCTCCACTTCTTTTCAATGTACTATTAGCATGCCTAGCTACAGCAATAAGAAAAGATGAAAACATAAAAGGGATCCAAACAGGGAAAGATGAAGTAAATCTCTCCCTCTTTGCAGATGACATGATCTTGTATTTAAAGAATCCCATGGACTCCACTCCCAAATCACTCAAGCTGATTCAAAAAATGGCAATGTATGAGGGAATAAAATTAACCCTCAAAAATCAGTTGCTTTTCTGTATGCCAACAATGAGAAAAGCGTGGCTGAAATCAGAAAAGCAACTCCATTCTTAATAACCCCACAAAAAATAGAATACCAATGAATTAACTCAACCAAAGAAATAAAGAATCTCCATGATGAAAACTTTAAAAACCTGAAAAAGGAAATCAAAAACAGAACTTAGTAAGTGAAAAAACTCCCTTGATCCTGGATTGGAAGGATTAACATCGTGAAAATGGCAATACTTCCCAAGGCTATCTACAAATTCGATGCAATACCTATCAATATTTCAATCTTATTCTTCACGGAAATAGAAGAGGCAATCCAAAAAGTCATATGGAATGATAAAAGGCAATGAATAGCATTAACAATCCTTTACAGAAAGAACAGTGCTGAAGTAATATCAATACCAAATTTCAAACTGTACTATGAAGCCTTAGCAAATAAAACAGCTTCGTACTGGCACAAGAACAGACCTCAGAACCAATGGAATACAATTGAAAACCCAGAAATAAGCCTACAGACCAATAGGCACCTAATCTTTGATAAAGGAGATAAAAAATAGAATGCAACAAAGACAGCCTCTTCAGTAAAAGTACTGGCAAAATTGGTTAATCACTCATAGAAAACTAAAGCTAGATACTTATATATCATCCTGTACCAAATCAACTCCAAATGAATCAAAGACCTCGGAGTCAAAGCAGATACTCTGAAAACATTACAGGATAGAGTCGGATATACCATAGGTATCCTTTGCAGAGGCTGAAATTTTCTTTTTTTTTTTAATATTATTGTATTTTATTTGAGAACATACTGTACAGAGGGGCTACAATTACATGGGCAGGGTAATGCATACATTTCTTACCAAGCATTGCAGCCTCCTCCTTTGTTTACCCTTCACCTCCCTTCCCAGCCTCCCCCCTCCACCCACCCAATTATGCACCCTCCCCCCCCCCACCGACATTGTAAAGCTGGTTTTGACATGACATTTTGTACTTCTCATTGTTGCAACAGGTCCACCTGAATCCTTAAACGACTTGTTTGCCCCCATCTCCTCCACATGTTATATTGACATCAAATATAGTGAAAGTGGGGGTTACACTGTGGGGGAGGGACATACAAAGCAACAAAGAAATAATCTTACAAATGAGTTAGAAACATATGCATGAAAGACACGAAAACATTAAAATACATATTTAACGGTTCATTTTCCTAACATCACATTATCTGACATTTTCTGCTTGACTCATACCTATACTAGATATTGCGAATAAAGGAAACCATGGGACCTATGCTTCTTTGGGCCTGGCTTACTTCACTTAATATAATTTATTCCAAGCCTTTCCATTTCCTAACAAATGGGGAAATGTCGTTCTTTCTGATGGAGGCATAGAATTCCATTGTGTATATATACCACATTTTCTTGATCCATTCATCTACTGAGGGGCATCTGGGTTGGTTTCGTATCTTAGCTATGGTAAATAATGCTGCAATAAACATAGTTGTGCTGGTAGCTTTAGTGTGGTCTTGTTTGTAAACATTTGGGTAAATGCCCAAAAGTGGGATTGCTGGATCATAGGGGAGATCTATGAGAAGTCTTTTGAGGAACCTCCATACTGCTTTCCAAAGTGGTTGAACAAGTTTATATTCCCACCAACAATGAAGTAAGGTTCCTTTCTGTCCACATCCCCTCCAGCATCTGTTGTTGTTAGAGTTCTTGATTTTTGCTGTTCTAACTGAAGTGAGGTGATATCTCAATGTTGTTTTGATTTGCATTTCTTTTATGGCTAGGGATGTTGAACATTTCTTCATGTGTCTATTGGCAATCCATCTTTCTTCTTCAGAGAAGCTTCTCTTTAAGTCTTTCGCCAACTTATTTATTGGGCAGTTGTTTCTTTGAGAATTTGTTGTTGGGTCGTTTAATTTTTTGAGTTCCAAGTATATTTTAGATATGAGACCCTTGTCCGTTGTATGGCTAGTAAAGATCTTCTCCCAATCGGTGGGCTTTCTATTGATCTTGCTAGCTATGTCATTTGCCCTGCAGAAGCTCTGCAACCATATGCAATCCCATTTGTCCAATCTTTCTTTGATTTGTTGTGCTTCTGGGTCTCTATTCAGAAAATTTCGGCCTGAGCCAAGGAGACATAGGGTTTCTCCTATTCCATCCTGTAATGTTTTCAGAGTGTCTGCTTTGAGTTCAAGGTCTTTGATCCATTTGGAGTTGATTCTGGTGCAGGGTGATATATAAGGATCTAACTTTAGTTTTCTACATGTAGTTAACCAATTTTGCCAGCACCATTTACTGAAGAGGCTGTCTTTCTTCCATTCTATTGTTTTAGCTTCCTTATCGAAGATTAGATGGCTATAGGTCTGTAGGTTCATTTCTGGGTTTTCAATTCTATTCCATTGGTCCTGATGTCTGTTCTTATGCCAATACCAAGCTGTATTGATTACTATGGCTTTATAGTAGAGTTTGAAATTTGGTATTGATATTCCTCCAGCAGTTTTCTTTCCGTTGAGGCGCGTTTTTGCTATTCAGGGTCTTTTATTGTTCCATATGAATTTTTGGATTGCCTCCTCTATTTCCTTGAAGAATGAGGGTGGAATTTTGATAGGTATCACGTTGAATTTGTAAATAGCCTTGGGAAGTATTGCCATTTTCAAGATTTTAATCCTGCCAATCCAGGAGCATGGGAGGTTTTGCCATTTTTTAAGTTCTGTGTTGATTTCTTTTTTCAAGATTTTAAAGTTTTCATCATAGAGGTCCTTCACTTCTTTGGTTAAGTTAATTCCTAGGTATTTTATTTTTTGTGGGGCTATTACAAATGGAGTTGCTTTCCTAATTTCAGCCACACTTTTCTCATTGTTGGCATATAGAAAAGACATTGATTTTTGGGGGTTAATTTTATAACCTGCTACTTTGCCAAAGTTTTGAATCAGCTTGAGTAATTTGGGAGTGGAGTCCATGGCATTTTTTAAATACAAGATCATGTCATCTGCAAAGAGGGAGAGTTTTATTTCTTCTTTCCCTATTTGGATCCCCTTTATGTCTGCATCTTGTCTTATTGCTGTAGCTAGGCATTCTAATACTAGATTGAAGAGAAGTGGAGAGAGTGGGCATCCTTGTCTAGTTCCTGAGTTAAGAGGAAATGGCTTTAGTTTTTCACCATTGAGTATAATGCTGGCTGTAGGTTTGTCATATACAGCCTTTATTGTATTGAGGAATGTTCCACGGATTCCTAATTTTTCCAGAACCTTCATCATAAAGGGGTGTTGGATCTTGTCAAATGCTTTTTCTGCATCTATTGAGATAACCATGTGGTTCTTATTCTTGCTCCTGTTGATGTGATGAATAATATTAATTGATTTGCGTATATTGAACCAGCTTTGCATCCCTGAAATGAATCCTGTTTGATCATGGTGTATGATTTTTTGGATGAATTGTTGAAGTCGATTGGCCAAAATTTTGTTGAGAAGTTTTGCATCAATGTCCATCAAAGAAATGGGTCTATAGTTCTCTTTCTTTGATGAGTCCTTGCCTGGTTTTGGGATGAGGGTTATGATGGCTTCATAGAATGTGTTGGGTAGTGAGCTTTCTCTTTCAATTTCATTGAAGAGTTGGAGGAGTATTGGTGTGAGCTCTGCTTTGAAGGCCTTGTAAAATTCCGCTGTAAAACCATCTGGTCCTGGACTTTTCTTAGCTGGGAGGTCTCTTATTGCTGTTTCCATTTCAATGCTTGATATGGGCCTGTTAAGCTGGTTTAACTCATCTTGGTTTAGTTTTGGCATGTCAATATTTGCTAGGAAAAGGTCCATTTCTCTCAAGTTCTCAAACTTATTAGCATAAAGTTTTGAGAAGTATTCCCTTATAATGTTCTGAATCTTGGTTGTTTCTGTGGTGATGTTTCCATTCTCATCTCTTAGTTCATTAATTTGGGTGTGTTCTCTCCTTTTTCTGATTAGATTTGCTAAGGGTCTGTCAATTTTGTTAAGTTTTTCGAAGAACCAACTCTTTGTTTTGTTGATTCTTTCTATAGTTTTTTTGGATTCTAATTCATTTAATTCTGATTTAATTTTGATTATTTCTTTATGTCTACTGGATTGGGGTTTGTCTTGCTGCTCTTTTTCAAGGAGGTTTAGATGTGTCATTAAATTGTTAGTTTCCGATCTTTCCAATTTGTTGATGTAGGAGCTCAGAGCTATAAACTTGCCTCGGAGTACTGCCTTTGCTGTGTCCCAGAGGAGCTGGTAATTTGTGTGTTCATTTTTGTTGAATAGCATGAACATTTGAATTTCCTTTCTAATCTCTTCCATGACCCACTCATGATTCAGCAGTGTGTTGTTCAGCCTCCATGTGATACCAGACTTTCTTTGGTGGCTTTTGGTGTTGAGTGCTAATTTTATTCCCTTGTGTTCAGAGAGAATGCAAGGTATAACTTCAATGTTTCTGAATTTAGACAAGTTTGCTTTGTGGCCTAAAATGTGGTCTATTTTAGAAAACGTTCCATGTGCTGCTGAGAAGAACGTGTATTCTGATGCTGCTGGGTGAAATGTTCGGTAGATGTCTGTTAAGTCTAGTTGATCTATGCAGCTGTTTAGATCTGCGGTTTCTCTGTTGAGTTTTTGCCGAGTTGATCTATCTAGTGGGGAGAGTGGTGTGTTAAAATCCCCAACAATTAATGTCTTTGGATCTATATGGGATTTGAGGTAAAGTAGTGTTTCTTTGATAAATTTGGGTGCTCCATTGTTTGGCGAATAGATATTTAGAATTGTAATATCCTCCTGAAGGAGAGATCCTTTAATTAGTATGTAGCGACCTTCTTTATCTCTTCTCACGAATTTTAGTTTGAAGTCTATTTTATCTGATATTAGGATTGCAACTCCCGTCTGTTTATGAGGGCCGTTTGCTTGGTAGATTTTGTTCCAGCCTTTAACATTGAAGATGTGTTTGTTTTTACGGGCAAGATGTGACTCCTGCAGGCAGCAGATAGAAGGGTCTTGTTTTTTAATCCAACTAGACAGTCTATGT
The DNA here is from genome assembly GCF_024711535.1 of Dipodomys merriami. NCBI lineage: Eukaryota > Metazoa > Chordata > Mammalia > Rodentia > Heteromyidae > Dipodomys > Dipodomys merriami. The sequence goes on along the minus strand of NW_027202530.1, from coordinate 76,267 downwards.
CGCTTAATTGGAGAGTTCAGTCCGTTAACGTTAAGAGATAGTACTGAGAGGTATTTGGGAGTTCCTGGAATGATGTATGCCATGCCCTAAAAACAAAAAATATCAAACAAGAATACTGTACTCAGCTAAACTCTCCTTCATAACTGAAGGCCAAATAAAAACCTTCCATAGCAAAGAAAAATTGAAACAATACATCTCCACCAAACCAGCCCTACAAAAGATTCTTAAAGATGTCCTACACATAGAAAACCAACAAGACCGCAACAAAGGCCATGAAATTTTCTTAATAGAGACCCAGAAGCACAAAAAATCAAAGAAAGTTTGGACAAATGGGATTGTATGAAATTGCAGAGCTTCTGCATGGCAAAGGGCATGGCTGGCAAGATCAATAGAAAGCACATTCATTGGGAGAAGATCTTCACTAGCCATGCAATAGACAAGGGTCTCATATCTAAAATATATGTGGAACTCAAAACATTAAATCCCCCAACAACAAATCCTAAAAGAAACAACTGCCCAATAAATAAGTGGACTAAATACTTAAAGAGAAACTTCTCTGAAAAGGAAAGAAGGAAGGCCAATAGATACATGAAGAAATGATCAACCTCCCAAGCCATAAAAGAAAAGCAAATCAAAACAACATTTAGATACTACCTCACCCCATCTTTGAGGGGATGTGGCCAGAAGGGAACCTTATTGCATTGTTGGTGGGAGTGTAACTTGTTCAACCAATTTGGAGTAGTATGAAGGTTCCTCAAAAGATTCCACCTAGAACTTCCCTATGACCCAACAATTTCCATTTGGGCATTTATCCAAATGATCACAAACAAGACCATACTTAAGCTACCAGCACAACTATATTTATTGCAGCATTATTTAACATAGCTAAGATATGGAACCAACCCAGATGCCCCTCAGTAGATGGATGGATCGAGAAAATGTGGTATTTAACCAAGTCCTAATCTTAGAGAGGGTAATAGTTTGCATAGAATAATAGGAGAGAGAATACAAAAAAAGAACAAGAAAAAAATGGAAAAACCAAAATTTAAATCTAAGTAGTGAAACACTTAAAAATTATGTAAGTTTAAACAAATGATATTGAGAGAAGAAAAGGATAAGATGAGAAGAAGGGATGGATTGAAAGGAGAAATGAAAACTAAAAAATAAAAATTCTTAAAATTAGTTACTTGAAAATTATATACATATAAAGATATAATACTGCTATTAAAGAATTTAAGCCTAAGAGGTTGTGAATTGAGTAATAAACTTCTGGATTAAGTGTGTACACAATGGGGTATAAGGTCTAATAATCGGCAACAGGTATATATCTGGGAATGAACAGAACAGCAATTTAGTCACGCAAAAAAAGAAAGAAATAGAAAAAAATGAAAAGAATATTTAAAAAGGACCAAAAGATCAAAAGAGATTTTAAAAGCACACACACACACACACACATATAAACCTAAAATAAAAATTAAGGGAAGAAAATAAGATTAATAGAAAACAATTTTAAAAATTAATTTTTTTAAAAAAGTTCAAGTAAGAGTTGTTTGATTGCAATAATGAGATGTACAATTCATTATGTCAAAAAACGAACTTAACAACTTTGGTAGGGGGTGGGGGAGGATCGGGTAGGGGGAGGGGAGAAGTATGGGAAGGGATGGGAAGGGGAAACAACAAGGAGGCAACAATGCTTGATAAGAAATATACTTGTTATCTTGCTCATGTAATTGTAACTCCTTTGTACTGTATTCTAACAATAAAAAATTAAATTAAATTTAAAAAAGAGTTCTTTGATTTTTTTGGGGGGGTAATGGGGGCAATAGGATGATTGTGTATCTTCTGTGTCCATAACTAGTCTCTTGGTGGAGTCTCTGGTCTACTTTTGATGTTTGGTTTTCCTGTGGCTTGATGGTTTTCTTAAGTCAGTTTGTTTGAGCAGGCAGAAAAATGCTTTGCCTAACTCATTGTTTGTGATCCTCCTCCCATGCTAGTTCAGTGGGAGGTAGATTTGCTTTGAGTATCCCAAAAGAAGGAGATGGGAGTTTCCTCTAGTTTGGAGATGCTGTGATGAGACTAGGTTATGGGTAGAGTTGAGTCCTTTCAGAAATCAGTAGCTTTGCCTTGCTGGGCTAGCTCCTGAGACTCTCAGAGAGCCCAGCTTGGAGCCATTATCAGGGTTTATGTTTACTGAGTTTCAATTGTTTGTCTAGGCTGTAGGGAGGGGCAGCTCTGTTTACCTAGTGATGAAAGTCACTCCACAGGAGGCAGATTTTTCTCTGTCTGGGGTGGTTGATTTCCCCCTGGGTACAGCTGAGCCTGGCAGGTCAGAGCAGGTTCCTATGACCTGCTAAATGTCTCTGGTTTTCTTCCAAGGCCTGAATTGGAGCTAGTTGCTCAGCCGGGCCTTTATTAGTATCAAAGATGGAGATCTCCAGTGGTAGGGGATGTCCAGCCTTCTCTCCTCTGCTCCCTGAGAAGGAATGAGGAGATCAGGATTCTACTCATGCCAGAGTCTTATTCCTGGCAGTTTCTGGTCTGTGATCTGAAGGATGAAGATATCTGCTCCTTGTCAGTTCTTGCTTGTGTTGGGTAGAATCCACTTGCCCGCCACATCTGGCACCTTTGTCCCAGATTCTCTCTGTAGTTATGGCTGCTACAAGTGTCTCTGCTACCAACTCTGCCACTGCAGCCATGGCTAGCTGCATGTGTTCAGATCTGTTTCCTTGCTTGGATTTTCCCTCTCTGTCTAAACTCTCTGTATTGAGATGACACACTTGGTGTGTGACTCAGTAGCCTAAGACTGTTCACTGGAATACTAAAATGCTTTCTATGGGAAAGCTTGTTTAGCCTTCAGCTTCTCCTCTGCCATCTTCCCCCGAATTTCATGATTTTTTATGAGTATTTCTTTTAGGGAAAAATATCATTGGTGTTTATATTTTGTTTTGGCATAAAATGAGCCTACTATTGTCTTAATTTAAAGACATCTTTGGATATGAGGTAACACGCCTTTCAGAGACAACTTAGTAAATACAAAATATAAAATTTTAATGGCTTATAAAAACATTATTCATGTACATATGGCCATATAAGATGTTAAGTAAAATGAATCCCAAGATAGGGACACAACTTGTTTTTTTTCTTTATTGCAATTGTTTTTGATGTATCTAAAATGTATTATGTGAGTTTTTTCGTTTCTCCTCCATGTTCTTCCCCCATGATATAACTCCTGTTTTCACTGGATATGATGTTGGTGCCCTGCATCTTGTATACACATTTTTCTAGTGTGGGGAGGGGAAGAGAAACAACAAAATGCTGAAACAAAGATTCAGAATGACCTATTGTAACAACGATATGAACAAGACACTATGTAGAAAATGAACTTTACTACTTGGGGAAGGGAGGGGGAATTTGGTAGATGGGGACGGAATGGATACCACAGGAAAAACAAAAGAGGATGTAACAATAGGATATGTACTCATTACCTTGCTTATGTAACTGTAAGCCCTCTGTACACTATTTTTACTATAATACATAAAAGAAACCATTATCCAGGAGTAAATTAAGTTCAAATTTCATAAGTGCTCTTAAATTAAATTTAACTGGGAGAAGATTCTCAGAAAAGTTTATTTGTGTGTGTGTTGTGCATTATTTCCCAAGTGTACACAAGTTAACAGTAGAAGAAACAATAGGAATAATAAAAGAAAGAAAAGTTCTGTGTTTAAGTATAATGGATCAATATACTATAGAAGACTCTGCAAATAAGACAACATTGAACCAAGAAAGCCAAGGCCATTATGTAGATCTATGGGAGTGGCATAGAGAAATAATTAATACTAAGAGGGACATGAACAATGAGGCCACTCTCTCATCTATCTCTAAATTATGGTTGCTTATCACACAAATTTGTAAAATGTACAATGGAAGAATAATTCTGGTTCCAAAGCAAGTTACATATAAGAGCATAAACTTAACTGGAAAAAAAGTCCATGGTGAGAAAGCGGGAATTATACTAGCAATGAACTGATGGCCATGATCTTATTTCTTTTCCTTTCTTTTATCTTTTTTTCTATTTTTTTTTTTTTGATGCTTGTGGCAGGGTTTGAACTCGGCTTGGGCACTATCTCTCCACTCTTCAGCTTAAGGCTAGTGCTCTACTTCTTGAGCCACAGCGCCACTTGCAGTTTTCTGGTGGTTAATTGGAGATAAGTGTCTCAGAACCTTTCTTTCCGACTCATACTGGATTTGAACTGCAATCCTCATATCTCAGCCTCCTGAATAGCTAGAATACTAGGCATTAGCTCAAGTGATGGAATACTAGTCATGAGCAAGATTGCTGAATAAGGTTGCTGAGGCTTTTGCATACACACATACAAACATACACATACACACAGAGGCACATATATGTGCAAACACCCCTGCACAAATGAAACAACTCTCAGAATATGGAGAAATGTTAGAAAACAATAGAAAATATATCCTGAGTAAGACTAGATCAAGTGATAATTTTTAATATTAGAAAGTCCTCAAGTGAAATTTCTTCAAAGATGTTTGAGAATATTCCACACCTAAGGATCAGAGATAACAAGAAATTCAAGTAATCATTATTAAAGGGATTGGATCCATGGAAGAATGAATCAGAGACCCCTGAAGGTGCATCTGAAAATGTTCATATCCGGTGTCAAATGATAGAACATCTTTGAAAATTGTACAGAAACGGTTTGAGCAGTCAGTCTAATGTATAAGATCATAGGAGAAGTTCAGAATTGCTAGTTTCTATCTAGATTAAATAAACCATCAAACTATGGCAGGGCAATTTGATAAAATCTTGGAATTCTAGCACTCAGACTAAGACAGGAGATTAGAGAGTGGGATTACATAGTGATACCTTCCCTGGACCAGGTAGTATAATTTTTCTAATAAAACAAACCAAACAACAAGAAATGAATACACAGTTGGAAGTTTGGGCTAATTTTGTCATTATATTTTGAGAAGGCAAGTTTCCTATTGAAATGCAACTCATATATAATCCTCAGTTGTGTTTTAAATGCTCTCTTCATTAAACAACATTCCTACATGCAAAATGGCTCATGATTCCCAATCAAAAATTTGAAAAAGTAAGCATCATTCTGTTGGATTTCAAAGAAATTATGAAGGATTACAAAAGTTTAAGCCTGGAAAAATACAAATGTCATCTAATGTAGGACTTTATAGACCTTGCTAAATTAGAATTTAGATTTAAAATAAATATTTTGGTTTTGTTTGTAATGTCATATTCTATAGGATACTACAAAAAAATTTTAAGTAGAGGTTTTAATTGACAAATTCACAAATGGATCTGGCATTTTATATGCTTAAAATATTCTTTCAAGCGAGATATAATTAGAACTTAGTTAATTGATAATTCCAACAGTTCATGTATAAAATGATCGTGTGAATAATCTAGACAGAATTGCCAACAAATAGATATTAATTTATAAATTTAGAACAAGCAATTTTTTGAGGCTGTGGTGTAACATGGTATGAAGAGAGTAATTATTTGAGGTCTTGGTTCTTCTATCTATTCGTAATACTGGAAGAAATTTCCTTAATTACGTGCCTCTCTATACAATGAGAAAAATGCTAGGATTGGAGTTGGTTTTTATTTTTTGGTTTGTCCTCAGGTTTGAACTCTGGGCCTGGCCACTCCCTTTGAGCCGGTTTGTGCTCAAGGCTCATGCCCTACAACTTCAACCTCAGTGCCACTTGAGTCTAGCTTTTCCTGAGAAGTTTATGGGAGATAAGAATCTAAAGAATCTTCCTGACTGGGTGGGCTTTGAACTATAATCTTCTGGTCTTAGCCTCCTGAATATCTATGATAGATAAAAAATATAAATAATATTTGCAAGTGTCCTGATTTCTAGAAATCAGAAAAATGTTGCAGCAAAGTTTAGTGTAGTGTACTTTCTACAATAGGAAGGGCATCATATTAACACAAGTGTAGTATTTTTTCACAATAGTGATAAGCTATTCATGATGTGAATTAAGGGAATTTTAAGGTGCACCTTACAAATTGGAAACTGTTGGCCTAGGAAGACTTTATGGCATAAAAGCTTGGGATTGATGGTCACAGAAATAGTAGCTTACTCTGATGAAAAAATGTTTATTCTTGAGGAATTAATTATTACACGTACTTTGTAGTTATATCCTCCACCAGTATGTGGCTATTTTTTTCTGTTGATTTCTCAATATGTAACACCCCGTTAGAAACTGCAGCTATTGCAGAATTAAATAACATGCAAACAGGTACTACTTTGAATATCTCTGATATGGAATGTTGAGAATTTGAAAATGACTAGTTAGTATTTGTAAGAAATTTGAAGAACACATATATTCTGTCTTTTTAACAATTATTCAGTTTTAAAAGCTAGGAGTTTCCAGAGAATTAAACTGTTTTCTGTTTTACTATCAGACAATACTAAACTTAACTTTTTTGAAAATTGTGGCAGGTATATTGTGAAAATATTGTATATTTGGATAACATTCAAGTTTATGAACCTCTGATAAAGAAAGGTGTAATTAACTCAATTTAGATGCCAAATAGTGTTCATTTTTAAAAAGGTAATGCGCATATAATAATATTTACTATAGCAATACAGTGAAATTATACTTTATATAACTTATTTTTAGTTTAATTTTATTTTTAAGGTGATATGTACAAGGGTTGCATTAATTGTAAGGTAGTGAATACATAACATGTCAAAATTTTACCCACTACCTCATTTTTCTCACACTTTTCCTTTCCCCCCAAACCCCTCACAAGTTGTAATGTAAATTTCCAACATATTGTCTTGTGAGTATTGCTATTGCATTGATTTACCCTTTGTCCTTTGTCTCTCCAATTTGTTGTTCATCTTATTTTGTCAAATTAAGACCAATGCATGTGCAATGCACACAGTACTGAAATCAAATACAGCAGTGGATAAACTATAGGGGAAAACACAAAAGAAAAAATAAATCACATAGTACATTAAAAAAAAAAAAACAACCACAAAGAAAAACCTCTATTTCCATATCTAGGTGTTCATTTTGCTCAAGATGATCTTGTATGGTCCTATATACAAAGCTTTTGAGCCATTCTGCTCATCTGCTAGTGTTAATCTATAAATTTCTTATTATTACAAATGAGGGAAACTATGGAATCTGTTTCTTTGAGTCTTACTTATTTTATTTAGCATGATTTTTAAAAATGAATGGCATATTGGTTTAAAACATGTTTGCATATAAGTATCACTTAGGGTCAATCAAAAATGACAGATGACACCTCCCCAGAAATACTAAAATCATGATTTCTATATAAGAAAGGATTTTATGGTGGTACAAGTGTTGAAATATCTGGATGAATGTAATTTATATCTTGCACTGAATTAGGCAGAACGATATCCAATATCATATAGGATAAAAATGATAGTGACAAAATATTCCCTTGAGAAATATATAGGAGGCTGCCAGAAGAGTGATGAAATTCAGATAATTTTGAAGAATTTAGAAATACAAGCTCAAATATGTTTCTTTAAATAAAAATTATGTAAGTGGAAGGGCAAAAGAAGGAGAAAAGAAGAAAATAACTGACAGCAGATCATTGTCACAAGTTAAAGAGTTCGGAGGAAGATGGCAGAAGGTCTAGGCTAAACAAGCTTTTGCGTAGACAACAGTTTTAGTGTTCCAGTCAACAGTGCTAGGCTAGAGAATCACACCCAGTGTGCCATCACAGTACAGAGAGCTTGGCCAGAGATGGAATATCCAGGCAAGGAAACAGATCTGAGCATCAGCGCCGGAGCCACCATGCCTACAGAGAAAGTCCAGTCAAAAAGATGCCAGACACAGTGTGTGTATTCTACTCAACACCAGGAAGAACTGACAACGAACAGATATATTCATGCTACAGATCGCAGACCACAGAGAGCCCAGTAATGAAGACTCTGGCATGAGTAGAACCCTGACATCCTCACTCCTTCTCAGAAATCAGAGAGCTCCATCTTTGATACCGACAAAGGCCCAGAAATTGATACTGACAAAAGGCCCAGATTTTTGACTGTGCAACTCAGGACTTTGGTTGATGCCTGCCTTAAAATAGTGTTCTAGCACAAAAATGGTGTAACTTTCTTACCAAATAGAGGCATTCATGGAATCCAATAAAAGACAGCTGAAAGAAGTCAGGGAGACCAGAAAGGGAATGTTGAATGGAGCCCTACAGAATGAATGGGAGTCCAAGGAAACCATAACCGATGAACTAAGTGATTTGAGAATAAACATAAAACCAAATTACGGAAGTAATGAAGTTCATATAAGATCTAAAACAAAGCTCCAACAAAGAATTTGAAGTCATCAAAGCTGACCAAATAGAAGGAAAAGAAATTAAAAACAAAGTGAAAAGTCTTGAGAGCAGGGTAGACCATGCAGAAGATTGAATCTGAGGGATTGAAGACAGCCAGGTTATTATAAAGAAAGAGAATACAACTATCCAAGACAAATCCAAGAAATATGATGGATCTATTCAACATTTGGAAGACACCATCAGAAGGCCTAATTTGAGGATAATGGGTATAGAGGAGCACCTAGAGTCAGATGTTAATGGTCTAGGAAATTTGGTTAACATGTTCCAAGCAGAGAACTTCTCAAACATGCAGAAAGATAGACCTATTCAGATTCAAGAAGCTTTTAGTACCCCAAATCGACCAGACTAGGACAGGATATCCCACCGTGACATTATAATCCCCACAGGATCAATTCCAAGGAAAAAATCCTTAAAGCTGTCAGGGAGAAAAGATCAACCACTTACAAAGGGAAACCAATTAGAATAACCTCAGATATCTCAGCGGAGACAATTACAGCAAGAAGAGCCTGGAATGACATATGCCATGCCCTAAAAACAAACAACTATCAACCAAGAATACTGTATCCACCTATACTCTACTTCATAACCGAAGTCCAAATAAAAACCTTCCATACCAAAGAACAACTGAAACAATATATATCCACCAAGCCCTATACATGACACTTCACCTTCCCCTACACATAGAAAACAAACAAGATGACAATAAAGGTCAAGAAACCACACCCAAACTGAGAATCCAAGAACCATAGGAAGAACACAGTTGCTGTAGCCCCTAAGAAGGGGCATAAAATGGCAGGAACTCCCAAACAGGTCTCAAACCAAACTCTCAACATTAACGGATTGACTCTCCAATTAAGCGACATAGACTGTCAAGTTGGATTAAGAAGCAAGATCCTTCTATCTGCTGCCTTCAGGAGTTACATATTACTCATAAAAACGAACATATTTTCAGTGTGAAAGGCTGGAACAAAATCTACCAAGCAAAAGGCCCCCATTAACAGGTGGAAGTTTCAATCCTAATAACAGATAAAATAGACTTCCAATTAAATTTAGTGAGAAGAGATAAGGAAGGTTGCTACTTACTAAGGGATATCTCCTTCACGAGAATATTACAATTCGAACTATCTATTCAGCAAACAACCAAGCACCCAAATTATTCAAGAAACACTACTTTCCCTCAAATCTGACATAGCTCCAAAGACATTAATTGTTTGGGACTTTAGCACACCACTTTCACCACTAGATAGATCAACTCGGCAAAAAATCAACAGAGAAACAGAGAAACAGAGAGATCTAAACAACTGCATATGTCAACTAGATTTATCAGACATCGACTGAATATTTCACCCAGCAGCATCAGAATACACGTTTTTCTCAGCAGCACATGAAACATTTTCCAAAATAGACCACATTTTAAGTGACAAAGCAAACTTTTCCAAATTCAGAAACATTGAAATTATACCTTGCATTATCACACAACAAGGGAATAAAATTAGAACTCACCACCAAAAGCCACCGAAGAACGTCCTGTACCACATGAAGGCTGATAACCAAACACACTGTGGAATGACCAGTGGGTCATGAAAGACATTAGAAAGGAAATTCAAATATTCATGATATTCAGCAAAGATGAACACACAAATTACCAGCTACTCTGGGACACAGCAAAGGCAGTACTCAGAGGCAAGTTTATAGCTCTGAGTTCCAACCCAAACAACTTCTACAGATCTGAAACCAACAATTTAATGAGATATCTGAGTCTCCTTGAATAAGAGCAACAAGATAATACCCAATCCAGTAGATGGAAATAAATAATTAATATTAAATCAGAATTAAAGAAATAGAATCCAAAAAAACATAGAAAGAATCAACAAAAGAAAGAGTTGATTCAACGATAAAATTAAGAAAATTGAGAGAACTTTAGCAAATCTTATCAGAAAAACAAGAGAACACAACAAAATAAACTCAGAGATAACAATGGAAACATCACCAGAGACACAACCAAGATTCAGCACATTATAAGGGAATACTTTATGCTAATAAGTTTGAGAACTTGGCAGAAATGGACCTTTTCCTAACAAATATTGACATGCCGAAACTAAACCAAGATGAGTTAAACCATCTTAACAGGCCCATATCCAACATTGAAATAGAAACAGCAGTAAGAGTACTCCCATCTAACAAAAGCCCAGATCCTGATGGTTTTACAGTGGAATTCTACAAGGCCTTTATGAAGAGCTCACACCAACACTCCTCCAAATCTTCAATGAAATTGAAAGAGAAAGTTCACTACCAAACTCATTCTATGAAGCCATCATAACCCTCATCCCAAAACCAGGCAGGGAGTCATCAAAGAAAGAGAACTACAGACCCATTTCTTGGATGATCATTAATGCAAGAATTCTCAACACACTTTTGGCCAATTGACTTCAACAATTCATCCAAAAAAAATCATACATCATGATCAAACAGGATTCATTTCAGGTTTCATTTCATGCAAAGTTGGTTCAATATATGCAAATCAATTAATATAATTCATCATATCACCAAGAGCAAAGACAAGAACCACAAAAGGGTTTTGACAAGATCCAACACCCCCTTTACGTTGCAGATTCTGCAAAAATTAGGAATCCAGGGAACATTCCTCAGCACAACAAAGGCTCTATATGACAAAACTACAGCCAGCATTATACTTAATGGTGAAAAACTAAAGCCATTTCCTCTTAACTAAGGAACGAGACAAGGATGTCCACTCTCTACACTTCTCTTCAATTTAGAATTAAAATGCCTAGTTTAACCATAAAACAAGATGCAAAGATTAGAGGGATCCAAAAAGGGAAAGAAGAAGTAAAACTCTCCCTCTTTGCAGATGATATGATCTTGTATTTGACGAATCCCACAGACTCCACTCTCAAATTACTCAAGGTGACTAAAAATATTGGTAAAGTAGCAGGGTATAAAATTAACCTTCAAAAATCAATGGCATTTCTGTATGCCAACACTGAGAAAAGCGTGCTGAAATCCGGAAAACAACTTTATTTGTAATAGCCCCATAAAAAATAAAATACCTAGAAATTAACATACCCAAAGAAATGGAGGATGTCTATGATGAAAACTTTAAAAACTTGAAAAAGGAAATCAAAACAGAACTTAGAAATGGGCAAAAAAACTCCCATGCTCCTGTATTGGAAGAATCAACATCGTGAAAATGGCAACATTTTCCAAGGTTATCTACCAATCCAATGTGATACCTATAAATATTCCATCCTCATTCTTCAAGAAAATAGAAAAGGCAATCCCAAAATTCATATGGAACACTAAAAGACCCTAATAGCTATAACGATCCTTAACAGAAAGAACAGTGCTGGAGGAATATCAATATCAAATTTAAAACAGTACTACAAAACCATTATAATCAAAACAGCTTGGTACTGGCACAAGAACAGACCTCAGGACCAATGGAATAGAATTGAAAACCCAGAAATAAACCAACAGACCTATAGTCAGCTAATATTTGATAAGGGAGCTAAAAAAAATAGAATGGAAGAAAGACAGCCTCTACAGTAAATGGTGCTGGCAAAATTGGTTAATTACTTGTAGAAAATAAAAAATAGATCCATATATGTCATCCTGCACCAGAATCAAATCCAAATGGATCAAGGACCTCGGAGTCAAAGAAGACACTCTGAAATCATTACAGGTCTGAACTCATTATTAGATCTCCTTGGCATAGGCCGAAAGTTTGTTAAAAGAGACGCAGAAACACAACAAATGAAAGAAAATTTGGAAAAATGGGATTGCATGAAATTGCAGAGTTTCTGCATGGCAAAGGATATAGCTTGCAAGATCATATAAAGCCTACTTACTGGGAGAAGATATTCACTAGCCATACAATGGACAAAGTTCTCATATGTAAACTATACCTGGAACTCAAAACATTAAATCCCCCAACAACAAATCCTCAAAGAAACAACTGCCCAATAAATAAGTGGGCAACATTGCAACAATGAGATGTACAAGTCGTTATGTCAAAAACGAACTTTACAACTTTCGTGGGGGAGGCAATGAGAATTAGGGGGTTGGGAAGAGAATGGGAAAGGACGGGAAGGGGAAACAAAGGAGGAGGCTAAAATGCTTTATAGGAAATGTACTCATTATCTTGCCCATGTAATTGTAACTCCTCTGTACAGTATTTTCAAAATAAAAATAAAAAATAAGTGGGCTAAAGACTTACAGAGAAAATTCTGTGAAGAGGAAAGAAGGATTGCCAATAGACACATGGAGAAATGCCCGACCTCCCCAAATGCAAATCAAAACAACATGGAGATACCATGGCCATAGACAAGAACAATAATAACAGATGCTGGAGTGGATGTGGCCAGAAGGGTACCTTACTTCATTGTTATTGGGAGTGTAAACTTGTTCAACCACTTTGGAAAGTTGTATGGAGGATCCACAAAAAACTCCTAGAGCTCTCCTATGACCCAGCAATCCCTAAGTGAAGTAATCCAGCCCCAAAGAAACATAGGTCCCATGTTTTCCCTTGTTCAAGTACCACTTCTTGTGAGCACACACCCAGTCTATGTGTGAGGGTACTTTCTCCATGTTAAGCCATAGGGTAGTACTCACTATCTGAAGGGGAAAGTTCCACAGTATAACCCTATGCCCACATTAGAGGGTGTATAATTTAAAGTATTTTGAGACAAACAGTGATACGAGAATTGAAATGCTCTTTAGGGACATTTTCTTGGAGCTCATTAGTTTACCAGGAGAAATATAAATATCCATAAATTTTGGACCTAATTAGTAAATATCCAAATTAACACTAGATCCTAGATATTGTGTTATTACAAGTCATCATTGTATTATTTTTACATCAGAATCCTTCATTACTTGCCAATGTGTAAGAGAAAATGAAAGAAAGGCATTAAAGCAAAATGCCATATCTTTTAGTGGTGAGGGTAATGTCTGAACTCTTCCATTGAATAAAAGCTTGAAGTTTATAAGAGCACTTCCTACATGTAAGAATTTGTGGCAGGTTGATTGACAGGGTTATTTCATCATGGAGATATCTCCAAAACACTGTTCTTATTTAAATTGTCTATATCTTTTTAGTTTTCAAATCCAAATAGCATATTTCCTTCAATATCTCTGTAACAGTTTTGACCTATTTTTCCTGCAACTTCTTTCCTTTCTTTACTTCTGTAAATCTGCATTTATTACTTTCTTGTTTCCTTATTTATCTCATTCTTCCAATCTTGTCCACACTGTTAAACATAATGTTCAAAATTGTGTCAGGACTTTCCTTTTCTCTTCCCTTTAATAATGCCCCCGATTTTATTATTCTTTTTCATATTCATGGTCATGGATATTTTGATAATGTCTAAACAAATCTATCTTTGCATGTGTTTAATATAAACTTAGGAAATATCAGAGTTTTTTTCCCCTAAATTCATCATTTCCACCTGCAATCCCTATCACCAAGAATATGTCTAACAGAGTTGCCTGGCCAGAGATGTAGAACCCTTTAGATTTCTTCTTACCCTTCTGCTCCCACCCATTAGATAAGATGAATGATCAAGATTTTCTGAGTTTCTGCCACTAATATGATTTCTATGTACTCCTTATTATGCTCGTGACATAAGCCTGTTTCATGTAATCATCACTGGTCACCTAGACATAAACAACCTTTTACAAAGTATGTTTTTCCCCATAGACATTTCATATTGGTCCTTTCCATCACCAAATTACTTCTGCTTGTAAGTACACAGAGTGAAGAGCTCAGACATAAATTCTATTATCATTATTTACTCATTACATTGGCTACTGGCCTTACATTTCTCATCGGTAAATGGATGTAATCTACCAGAAGTATTGAAAAATATATTTGTTGACTTCTAGAGCAAAAAAAAAAGAAAAGTGAAGCGTCCTTACGTTTTCCCTCTAGCTTACAAAAATAGGAAAGAGTCAAATTCAGTTTATTGGTATAAAGTCACAAATTGTTTCATGCAGAAATAAAAATAAATTTTCCTCCTGGCTCTAAGGACCGAGTCTTTTTAAGGTAACTCCAGATATGTAAGTGGCATTATGTAAATTGTGTCATGTGTTTACAGCTATATTGAAGAATATGTCATTGGAAAACATTGGTTAATGAATAATGTCTTTATGTGAATGGTATTTGAACTAATCACACGAAGTTGAAAACTACATCTTAGTCCATCAAAATTTTTCTTATTGCTTTATTTGTTGGCAAGTGTGCTTAATAAATTTATAAATAGATATTCTCCAGTTAACTGGATGAAAACTAAAACTGATCATGGATTTCTGCCTAATGAGTGAAGCATGCTTGAGGCATGTGTTGTTAACTTCTAGGGATATATAACTAAGCCAATAGCTATGTGGGTAGTGAAAGGCTTTCTCCTAAATTCCCAAGGCTAGAACAAACAAGATCATTTCTAATAGAAAGCATTCAGCTTATTATATTTTATCTATGTGGGATAATCAACATGTGCAAATAAACGATTTTATTTATAAGAAAACAATAGTACCAAGAAAAGTGAGTATATTTAGAGAGACTGAAAAAATAACATAAGGGTTTTTAGTCTCTCACCTGTTTATGTGATTGTATTTCTTGATATTGAAATTCTCCTCTTGTTATTCTTATTGTATTAATCCATTGCTTTTTAGTACTATGTATTCAATGTGGGAAATCTGGCTTAAAAGATATCTAAAAATTTTTCTTTTTCAATCACAACTTTGTCATTATCAGGCTACACTGTGGTCATCATCATCTTCATCAAAATTATTATTAGAATCATAAGTGCTAACTATTGAACATATGATACCTGTCTATGATTTTGCAATATTTATATTTTGATTAATAATTTTAATGTTACCACTGTGCATGCATTCATGTTAAAATATTGAATAAATTAAGAAACAAACAAAAAAAACTAAGCCATATCAGGTAGCTTGACTATGTGCTTATAACAATTTATTGAATATATTTTTGAGGCATTGCAAATTCCTAACCAGTATGAATTATCTTCCTCTCTCCCTGTCATTACACACAAATATTTAAGAGTTTGAACAGAATTTTTTCAAGTAATATTCTATAAACGTTACTACAATATCATGTGTATATCTAAAATTCCCTTGAAATTAATAAACTCTACTTTCTATTGAAATATTAGAGGGAGTTCCGGGATGACGGCGGAGGAGAAGCTGGAGGCTAAACAAGCTCGCACATAGAAAGCAGGTTTTCTGTTCCAGTGAACAGTTCTAAGCCAGAGAATCACACCAAGTGTGCCATCACAGGACAGAGAGTTAGGCCAGAGCGGGAAAATACAGGCAAGGAGACAGATCTGAGCACTTGCCAGCTGCCGCAGCTGCTGTAGAATCTGTGGCGGCAGTGGCGGCGACTGTAGCCGCCATACGTGCAACAGAGAAAGTCAGGGACGAAGGCACCAGAGGCAGAGGCAGCAGGTGAGCAGATTCTATTCAACACCAGCAAGAACTGACAAGGAGCAGATATCATCATCCTGCAGTTGGCAGACCAGAGACGATACAGGAACCAAGATTCTGGCATGAGTAGAAGCTTGACATCCTCACTACTTCTCAGGGATCAGAGGAGGGAAGGCCACCCCTCCCTTCCCCACTACCAGAGATCTCCATCTTTGATACTGACAAAGGCCTGGCTGAGCAGCTAGTTCCAACTCAGGCATTGGAAGAAAACAAGAGTAATTTAGCAGGTCACAGGAACCTAACCTGACCTGTTAGGCTCAGCTCCACCCAGGGAAAAGTCACCCAGCACAGGCCGCAAGCCCCAGGAGTGGATTTCTTCACTGGGTACACAGAGAGAGAGGCTGCTCCTCCCTACAGCAGCCTTGAAAATCAATCGAAATACACTAAATATAAACCCTGAAAAAGGCTCCAGGCTTGGCTCTGTGATGACTCAGAAGCTAGCCCCTCAGGGAAAAACTACAGTTTGCTGAAAGGCCTCAACTCTACCCAGAACATTGCCTCATCACAGCATCTCTAACCTAGAAGAAACAGCCATCTCCCTCTTTTGTGATACTCAAAGCAGATCTCCTGCCCATTGAACTAGCCTGGGAGGAGGATCAAAAAATCCTGGGTAAGCAGAGCATTTTTCTCCCTGCTCATATTAACCGACTTAGGAAACCAACCAAGCCACAGCAAAATCAAACACCACAAGCAGACCAGAGACTCCAACTAGAGACAGGTTAAGGACACAAGGGAGATACAGGATCTTCCCATTCCCCAGAAAAAAATCAAAGAAATTTCTTGTACCTTTTATCAAAAATTTTTTCCTAAAACTTTAAAAAAAATTTAATATTGAGCTTTTAAAAAATTGTTTTCTATTAACTTTTTTTCTTCCTCTTATAATTTTTATTTTAAGGGTATAAGTGTGTGCTTTTTTCTCTCTTCTTTTTTTTCTTTCTTTTCTTTTTTTCTTTTTTGTTTAGAGCTACTGACCTTTTGATCCTTTTTTCTTTCCTTTTCATTCTTTTCACCTTTTCTTCTCTTTTGTTCCTCTTTGCATGACTTAATTGTTCTTCTGCTCATCCTCATATATACCCGTAGTAAATTATTAGATCTTATTCCACATTGTGTACACACTTAATCCGGAAAGGTATTTCTCAATTCAAAACCATTTAGACTTAAATTCATTAATAGTAGTACTGCCTCTTTATATTTATATAATATTTTAAGCATTTTTTAATTTTTCCACATCTCCTTTTTATCCGTACCCTTATCGCATCCTATCCACATTCTTCTGTGATTATTACATTTTTAATTTTGCATAATTTTTAAGTTTTTAAGTGTTTCACTTTTTAATTTTTAATATTTGTTTTTCTATTTTTTCTTGTCTCTTTTTATATCGTTCTCTTCTTTTATTTTCTCTCTCTCTACTATCAATCTATCCAACCTATTTCCCACTTTGAGATTAGGACTTAGTTAACTCACCCTCTGCCTTTCCATATCCTTTCTGTCCCTATTTTTACCCATATCTCACCCAAAACCTAATAATTTCTGGTTTGCCAAATTCTTCTTTGCGGTTCTTAACCCATTAATACATAGTTTTTGATGTTGAATAGATATATCTGTTGAACTAGAGTGTATCTGCAGACTATCACTTAGCAACTACAGACATTGGTTGATGATTACCTTAAGATAGTGATCTAGCACAAAAGTGTTACTTTCATCCCAAATGGGCAAGACAAGCAGAAAAACACAAGAAAAATGGCAAATCCGAGTATCTCAACTCCCAATCATGATAATCAGTGGACAGAACAGATAATTAATAATCCAGACGAGAGCTCCCTAAAAGCTCTACAAACACTACTGGAAAACATGGTAAATGAAAACATTGAAAACCTGCAAAGGACTCTGTATGAGCATGATAGGGAGAGAGAGGAGGCAAAAGAAAGGCCAATACAGGAATATTATGAGCATGAGGAAGCTACTCAAGACTGATACAGGAATTGCATGAGCAGCTTGAGAGCACTCAAACAGAAATAAATAAATAACAGGCTGAAATGAGTCAAAGAGAGCTACTGGGATCGCATGAACCAGAGGAAGCTAATCAAAGAATAATAGAGGAATTGCAAGAGTAGGATGAGAATACACAAAGATCATTAAAGGCATTCATGGAGTCCATAAATGGAGAACTGAAAGAACTCAAGGATTCCACAAAGAGAATGCTGAATGGAACCCAGCAGAAAGAATGGGAGTCCAAGGAAACCATAACCAATCAACTAAGTGATTTGAGAATAAACACTGAACACCAAATTAAGGAAGTAAAGAAGTCCATACAAGATCTAAAGCAAAGCTCCAACAAAGAATTTGAAGCCACCAAAGCCAACCAACTAGAAAGAAACGAAAAAAAGTAGAAAGTCTTGAGAGTAGGTTAGAACATTCAGAAGATTGAATCTTGGGGATTGAAGACAGCATGGATATTATAGAGAAAAAACACATAACCATCCAAGACAAATCCAAGAAATGTGATAGATCCACTCAACATTTGGAAGACACCATCAGAAGGCCTAATCTGAGGATACTGGGTGGAGAGGAGCACTTAAAAAGAGAAGTTAATGGTCTAGGAAATTTGTTTAACAGGATCCTAGCAGAGAACTTCCCAAACATGAAAAAAGGTAGACCTATTCAGATACAATAAGTTTTAGGACTTCAAATAGACCAGACCAGAATAGGACATCCCACTGTCACATTATAATACACACTGGATCTATTCAGACCAAGGAAAAGATCCTTAAAGCTGTCAAGGAGAAAAGATGAATCACCTATAAAGGGAAATCAATTAGAATCACCTCAGAATTCTCAGCAAAGGCAAACAAAGCAAGAAGAGCCTGGAATGATGTATGTCATGCACTACAGACAAACAACTATCAACCAAGAATACTGTACCCAGCTTACCTCTCCTTCATAACCGAAGGTAAACTAAAAACTTCCATATGAAAGAACAACTGAAACAATATATCTCCACCACACCAGCCCTACAAAAGATTCTTAATGATTTCCTACACAGAGAAAACCAACAAGACCACAATAAATGCCAAGAAACCAGACCCAATCTGAGAATCCAAGAACCATAGGAAGAACCCAGTTGCTGCAGCCCCCAAGAAGCTGCATAAAATGGCAGAAACTCTCAAACACCTCTAAGTCCTATCTGTCGACCTTAATGGACTTAACTCTCCAATTAAGCAACATAGACTGCCCAGTTGGATTAAAAAGCAAGATCCTTCTATCTGTTCCCTTCAGGAGTCACAACTTGCCCATAAAAACAAGCACATTTTCAACATGAAAGGCTGGAACCAAATCTACCAAGTAAACGGTCCCCATAAACAGGCAGGAGTTGCAATGCTAATATCAGATAAAATAGACTTCAAATTAAAATTAGTAAGAAGTGATAAAGAAGGTCGCTACATACTAATAATTAAGGGATATCTCCTGTATGGGAATATTCCAATTGCAAATACCTATTAAACAAACAACGGAGCACCTAAATTTATCCAAGAAACACTACTTTTCCTCATATCCCACATAGATCCAAAGACTTTAATTGTTGGGGACTTTAACACACCACTTTCCCCACTAGATAGATCAACTCGAGAAATCGCATATCTAAACAACTGTATAGATCAACTAGATTTAACAGACATCTAACAAATATTTCACCCAGCAGGATGAGAATACATGTTTTTCTCAGCAACACATGGAACATTTTCCAAAGTAGTCCACATTTTAGGCCACAAAGCAAACTTGTCCAAATTCAAAAACATTGAACTTATACCTTGCATTCTCTCAGACCACAAGGGAATAAAATTAGAACTCAACACCAAAATCCACCAAAGAAAGTCCTGTAACACATGGAGGCTGAGCAACACGCTGCTGAATCACGAGTGGGTCATGGAAGAGATTAGAAAGGAAATTCAAATGTTCATGATATTCAACAAAAATGAACACACAAATTACCAGCTCCTCTGGGACACAGCAAAGGCAGTACTCAGAGGCAAGTTTATAGCTCTGAGTTGCTACATCAACAAATTGGAAAGATCTGAAACCAACGGTTTAATAAGGCATCTGAGCCTCCTTAAATAAGAGCAGCAATATAAACCCCAATGCAGTAGAAGGAAAGAAATAATAAAAATTAAATCAGAATTAAATGAATTAGAATCCACAAAAAACCATAAAAAGAATCAACAAAAAAAACAGTTGGTTCTTCGAAAAAATTAACAAAATTGACAGACCCTTAGCAAACCTTATCAGAAAAAGAAGAGAACAACCCAAATAAATAAACTCAGAGATTAGAATAGAAACATAACCAGAGAAACAACCGAGATTCAGAACATTATAAGGGAATACTTCTGAAAACTTTATACTAATAAATTTGAGAACGTGGCAGAAATGGACCTTTTCCTAGCAAATATTGACATGCCGAAACTAAACCAAGATGAGTTAAATCATTTTAACAGGACCATATCAAGTATTGAAGTAGAAACAGCAATTAGAGTCCTCCCAAGAAAAGCCCAGGACCAGATGGTTTTACAGCTGAATTCTACAAGGCATTCAAAGCAGAGCTCACACAAATACTCCTCCAACTCTTCAATGAAATTGAAAAAGAAAGTTCACTACCGAACTCATTCTATGAAACCATCATAACCTGTCGGGTCTTCGTTCGTCCGTCCCACGAATGATGGATGGGGGCCAAGGAAAGGTAATGCAGCCACTAGCCTGTTACCCAGCCTCCCTTAGCCCATGAGATAAGGAGACCCAGCGGTTAGTCAAGTCAAGCAGGAAAACTCATTTATTAACACAGAGCAGGCCCTTTTTAAAGCAAAAAAAGAAAAGCAGCATGGCAGTGGAGGAGAAGGAACCAATCACTGTCAAGGTCACACCCTATCATGCACCTAAGTTTCCACGGGCTGGTTACACACTGAACGTAAACCAAATTGGGCTCTGCCCACTCAACTCCCTCTCAGAGCCATCTTTGGTGCCCATGTGCTCTACAGATTCCCCCTTTTTTGTTTTAATGGCAGACCCACCTCCCAATTAGTTATCCTTTTCCCTCCACTGTAATGGTTATTTTAACAGGATTAGATTGGTAAGAATAGCATTGGCCACCCTGGGGGTTCGAGGAAAGTCTGGGGGGCCTGATTCACCAGAAAAGGATAGCGAGGGCCCTCGTGCATGATCCAAGAGCCTGTCCCAGTTACCTCAAATGCCCACCTAGCACAGTAATAAACATCAGTCCCACCACAGTTAGAAATGTCCAAAGCAGTTCAATTAGTTCCTGGGCATATATAAAAAAGTCAGTATCTTGTAAGGTCATTCTCTTCAGAATATGGGAGCACGGTGCATCCTCGTGGGCCCCCACACATAGGCTATTCTATTATAGTCCAGAAAAATATGAAAATATAAAACAAACTGCAGACGTAGCAAAGTAATCCTTGGCACCTGGTGTCTTTTAAGTAAGCCAGTTCCTTGTACGTGCCTTTAAGCGAGCACAGGGGTCAAGAGGACCTTTGAGCTTTACTCTCAGCTCCCAAAGCCTCCCAACTTCTCCCCCTTCTTTGTTTAAAAAAGCGAATCCACCTGTCTTAGGTTGGGTGGATTGCCTTGTCTGCCTTCTCCGTCATCAGGAACTTCTTCACAGTGAAGCTGAAGGCCCTGTCTTTGGTTGGTCAGACTGACACCCCCACTTACCGGTCTCTGGTTGCAATTCCTCTAGAGGGAAATTCATTTCCTTTGAGCTTGATCTTATGTAACTGGCTGGCTAAGCTCATAAGAGTTTTGTAGTGCACGTAGAATGCAAGGAAAGCATTGCATTATCAGCAAAAGCATTATCAGGCCAAGAAATGTCATTAGCAGTTTTTTCATAATCAAGAATGGGATAGCAGTCTTTGCCACTTCAGAGTCCAGAGGTGGAGCTTGTTCTAATCCAGCTATTTGCCTGTGGGGTTGAAAAAGGTCTAAACTGGAAGCATAACAAAAGGTGATTGTTTAACAATACCTATGGATTCAATAATGCCATTATACAAGCAATTAGTAAAAGGACAATTAAAGCAGGTAACATTAAAAAAATTAGTTCCTACAGAAATATTATTCAGTCTGTACATAATGACATAGGGTGGTGATCAAAATGAAGGTCAGGCCACCAGGTCTAAGGGACAGCTTCTCTTGTGGTGCTACTGATGATCTCTGCATTGCCAGTGCTGATCACTGCCCAGGTCACCCGTTGAGGTTGATGCAGATTCCGTAGGGCCATTGCAAGGACTGGGAGTGTCAGGAAAGCTAACAGCTAGAGTATCACCATCTACAATTGTTAGAGAACACAAGGCTTCTCAAGGGCTGGTTGCCCTTGGGGATGGTTAATGGTTATCTTTCTGGCTTTCCTCTTTTAAACTCAAGCCTAGGCCACCATAGCTGTTTTTCTTTTCTTGTTGGTTAGTTTATCCTTGAACATCCTCCTGTATAGAGGAAATGGATAAAAACTTAAGGTTCCTCGAAGGTATCCAAATGGGTGTTGTCTCCCATATTGGAAAAATATGCATCCAAATCCCCTGCCCATAGTAACTAGGTTGTCAGGTCTTCTCCATTGTTGTGTCAGGGGGTCCTTTAGCTGACTTTTACTTGGGGCTTAGAGTTTATTTGTCCCCAGTGCTTCTGAAATCTGGATTCAGTTGCCCTTTTTGAAAAATTTAAAATATTAATGGTAAACAAAGCTATGGAACTGTAAAAATATTGCCTGATGGCTTTCTGTAATTGTAATAAATTCTTGGGGCATCTTGTCTTTTAGTTGGGCAAATAAGGGCACAAGACTATCTTTAGGGACAGAAACCCATGGCAACATCCAATTGATTTCCCCTAAAAGACTCTGAAGTTGGATTAAGGTTAGAGAGCCTGGAATATCTGGCAAAGGCTTAAGGGGACTGGCCTTAGTCAAGGTAAGGTGGGACCCAAGCATTTTAAAAGGAGGTACATTTTGAATTTTATTGAGTGCTATGGTGAAACCCCCCTTTTTTAATATGGTGAGAACCTGGGCCAGAAGGCCCTCCAGGTGTCCGGGGTCTTGGTGCCCCAGAATTATATCATCCATGTAGGCATAAGCAACGTAGGTATTCTAAACCTATCACAGGCCCTAAAAGTGTGGCCAAGTAGTGTTGGCAAAAGGCTGGGCTATTAGCCATTCCCTGTGGCAGCACCATCCGTTCAAACCTCTGATCAGGCTGGGAAAATTAAGAAAAGGGATGGAGAAAGAAAACTTCTCACAGTCATCTGGATGCAGGGGGATATAAAAAAATCTTTAATATCAATCAAAACTAAGGTATATTCTGAAGGTATAGTGGAAGTCCAGGGCATGCCTCTTAGGGGCGTTCCTACTAACTCCATCCTTTCATTTACCTAACATAGATCTTGGAGCATATGCCAAGCCTCAGAGGCTTTTTAATAACAAATATGGGTATGTTCCAAGGACTCAGAGTAGGGCATATGTGCCCAAGGTTTATCTGTTCCCCCACCATAAGGTATAGGGCTATAAGTTTAGGTTTGGTTAATGGCCATTGCTACACCCAAATAGGACTTCTCATGTAAATTAAACTTGGATCCACAATCGTTTTTCCAACAGTATCCCTCCCTGTCCCCGGGACAGGGTGTAGGGGGCAGTGTGCCCCCTCCCTCCCCTGTTGGCAGGGATTGTTGTAAACAGTCCATCTTAAAGTGTCCCTCCTGCCCTCATTTAAAACAAATCCCTCTCCCCGATGGTCTTGGAGTTCCTCGGCCTTGGGCTGCCAGTACCTGGTAATAGACTCAGTCATTGCAGATGTCTGATCCTGTAAAGCTAAAGCTAATGATTGGGACTGTTGCTGTTGCATTCCCACATCCTGCAAGGCCACCACCCATCTGCTCAAGGAACTCTCTGTCAATCGCGTGCAGGCCATGCGATGGTCTTCATTCATTCCTTCCCAGACAAGTAGCTTTACGAACTGATCTCAGAAGTTACCTGCTGGCAGCTTGTGGTGAACGCTCTGTTGGACCCAGTCTACAAACTCAGCTAGAGGCTCACCAGGTTTTTGTTTTACTCCTGCTATGGGGGAATCAGTAGGCCCATCGTCCAGTTTGTACCACGCGGCATGTCCTGCCTGCCTCACCTGGTCATGGTAGGGGCCAGGTATTGTGGCCTGTTTGACTCCAGTGGAGTACCCTTCCCCCATCCCTGTTAACATGGCATAAGTAATAGATATCTTGGGTTGAGCCTGCCATATATTCTTTGCTCATACTCTGCATTCCTCCTTAAAGAAAGCACATCATTTAATAAACTGAACAGTTTAGGACAGCTTTGGTCACAGGCAGTCAGTGCTTAAGGACACATGGGTAATAAGAAATATCCTGTAAAAAGTTCTGGGCCCAAGGAGAGTTTGGGCCATACTCCACTACTTCCTTGTAGAGCTCATTAAGATCCTTAGCTTTCCATGGATACCATTCCCAGGGCCTGTTAGATCCTGGTGCCAGATTGACCAGATATGCTTGGGGAAGCGAATCCTGTGGCCTAGGGTCCAGGCTCTCAATTGGCCCTTCCCTTCTAAGGTAGGCCTCCGAGTAGGTTACTTCCCACGGCCTAGGTCCATCCACAGAAGGTCAGTAGGGATACGGGTCTTGCAGGTGCCTCTTGAGGGTCGAGTGGGGTGCCGTACCTCCTCCCCAATAGGAGGAATAGGGAGGGTGCTTAGAACCATCAGGAGCACCTGAGTCAGAGGGAGTATCTTTCACCCTCGTTTTGAATTCCACTGTGCTTATTTCAGTGTGTTCTCCATCAAATTTGACCCATTCTTGTTCCTTCTCAATTCTCAAGTCCTCCTTTACTCCTTCTAGTCCTAATGTTGCCTCTTACTCCTTTTTCTGTGAGATAGCATTACATATACTAAGGGTTTCACTTACCCTGAGAGCATTTAGTCTCAGCCAGTATCTTTTCCTTTCAAGCCCCAAGTTGGACGCCAGATGTCCGGTCTTTGTCCATCCCACAAAAGATGTATGGGGTCTGAGGAAAGGTAACACGGATGCTATCACGTTCCTCAGCCTCCCTTAGCCTGAGAGACAATCAGACCCAGCGAGGAGTCAAGTCAAGCAGGAAAACTCATTTATTAACACAGAGCAAGCACTTTTTAAAGCAAAAAAAAAAAAAAAAAAAAAAAGAGCAGCGAGTGGCATGGCAGTGGAGGAGAAGGAACCAATCACTGTCAAGGTCACATCTTATCATGTACTTAAGCTTCCTCGGGCTGGTTATGCACTGAATGTAAAGCAAATTGGGCTGTGCCCATTTAACTCACTCTCAGCGCCATCTTTGCTGCCCATGTGCTTTACAATAACCCTCATCCCAAAACCAGGCAGGGACTCATCAAAGAAAGAGAACTGTAGATCCATTTCTTTTTTTTTTGTAGACCCATTTCTTTGGTGAATATTGATGCAAAATTTCTCAACAAAATTTTAGCCAATCGACTTCAACAATTCATCCAAAAAACCATCCACCACAATCGAACAGGATTCATTTCAGGTATGCAAAGCTGGTTCAATATACACAAATCAATTAATATAATTCATCACTTCAAAAGGAGCAAGGAAAAGAACCACATGGGTATTTCAATAGATGCAGAAAAACTATTGGACAAGATCAAACACCCCTTTATGATGAAGGTTCTGTAAAAATTAGGAATCCATGGAACATTCTTCAGTACACTAAAGGCTGTATAAGGCAAACCTGCAGCAAGCATTATATTGAATCGTGAAAAACTAAAGCAATTTCCTCTTAACTCAGGTAGAAGACAAGGTTGTCCATTGGCTCTAGTGCTCTTCCACCTAGTATTGGAATGCCTAGCTACATCAATAAGACAAGATGCAAACATAAACGGGATCCAGATAGGCAAAGAAGAATTAAAACTCCCCTCTTTGTAAATGACATGATCTCGTATTTAAAGAATCCCACAAAATCCACTCCCAAATTACTCAAGCTGATTCAAAATTTTGGCAGAGTAGCAGGGTATAAAAATAACCCTCAAAAACCAATGGCTTTTCTATATGCCAACAATGAGAAAAGTGTGGCTGAATTTAGGAAAGCAACTCCATTTGTAATAGCCCTACAAAAATAAAATACCTAGTAATTAACTTAACTAAAAACATGAAAAAGGAAATGAAAACAGAACTTAGAAAGTGGCAAAAACTCCCATACACCTGGATTGGAAAGATCAAAATCCTGAAAATGGCAATACTTCCCAAGGTTGCCTACAAATTCAATGCAATACCTATCAATATTCCATCATCATTCTTCAAGTAAATAGAAGAGACAATCCAAAAATTCATATGGAACAATAAAAGACCCGAATAGCTAAAACGATCCTCTACAGAAAGAACAGTGCTGGAGGAACATCAATACCAAATTTCAATCTCTACTATAAAGCCATAGTAATCAAAACCGATTGGTACTGACACAAGAACAGACCTCAAACCAATGGAATAGAATTGAAAACCCAGAAATGAACCTACAGACTTATAGCCATCTAATTTTTGATAAGGGAGCTAAAAAAGTAGAATGGAAGAAATACAGCCTCTTCAGTAAATGGTGCTGGCAAAATTGGTCAACTAATTGCAGAAAATTAAGCTAGATCCTTATGTATCACACTGCACCAGAATCAACTCCAAATGGATCAAAGACCTCGGAGTCAGATACCCTGAAAACATTACAGGATGGAATAGGAGAAACCCTAGGACTCCTTGGCACAGGCCGAAATTTTCTTAATAGAGACCCAGAAACACAACAAATCAAAGAAAGGTTGGAAAAATGGGATTGCATGAAATTGCAGAGCTTCTGAATTGCAAAGGACATAGCTAGCAAGATCAATTGAAAGCCCACAGATTGGGAGAAGATCTTCACTAGTCGTACAACAGACAAGGATCTCATATCTAAAATATACTTGGAATTCAATAAATTAAATCCACCAACAACCAATCTTCAAAGAAACAACTGCCCAATAAATAATTGGGCTAAAGACTTAAAGAGAACCTTCTCTGAAGAGGAAAGAAGGATGGCCAATAGAAACAAGAAGAAATGCTCAAACTCCCTCGTCATAAAAGTAAAGCAAATCAAAACAACATTGAAATACCACCTCACTCCAGTTAAAATGGCTATAATCAAGAATTCTAATAACCACAGGTGCTGGAGGGGATATGGACAGAAGGAAACCTTACTGCATTGTTGGTGGGAGTGTAAATTTGTTCAACCACTTTGGAAAGCAGTAGGAGGTTCCTCAAAAGACTCCACATAGAGCTCCCCTATGACCCAGCATTTACCCACATGATCACAAACAAGGCCACACTAAAGCTCACAGCACGACTATGTTTATTGCAATAGCATTTACCATAGCTAAGATATGGAACCAACCCTGATGCCCCTCAGTAGATGAATGGATCAAGAAAATGTGGTATATATACACAATGGAATTCTATGCCTCCATCAGAAAGAATGACATTGCTCCATTTGTTAGGAAATGAAAAGTATTGGGAAAATTATATTAAGTGAAGTAAGCCAGGCCCAAAGACACTTAGGTCCCATGGTTTCCTTTATTTGCAATAATTAGTATATGTCTGAGTCAAGCAGAAAAGGTCAGATAAGTTGATGTTAGAAAAATGAACCCTAAGTTATGTATTCAAATGTTTTTTTTTTCTTTCATGTGGTTGTTTCTAACACATTTATGAGATTATTTTTTTGTTGCTTTGTATGTACCTCCCCCCTGGTATAACCCCTGCTTTCACTGTAGTGTAGGTTGGTATAATTTGTAGAGGAGAAGCGAAAAAACAAATAGTTTAAATAGGGATACAGGTGAATCCGTGGCAATAATGAGATGTACATTACGTTATGTGCAAAAATGAACTTCATGTCTTTGCTTGAGGGGAGCAGGATTGAGAGGGGGGTAGGGGGAGGATGGGAAGGGATGGAAAGGGGAAACAAAGAATAGGCAACAATGCTTGATAAGAAATGTATTCATTATCTTGCCCATGTAATTGTAACTCCTCTGTATGGTATTTTCACAGTAAGAAAAAATCAAAAATAAAATAAGATAAATAAATGCTTGAAGACTTTTAAAAACAGAAATTGTAGCTCCTCTGCAGGTATTTTCACAATAAAAATTTTATTAATAAAATTTTTTAAAAAAGAAGAAGAAAAAGAAAACAATTAAGAAAATTATTCCAGGGCTTGGAAGGTGGCTCAGTGGGAAAGTGCTTGCTTTGCATGTATGAAGCCCTGGGTTTGAATCCTCAGCACCACATAAGCAAAAAGAAAAAAGCCAGAATTGGCACTATGGCTGAAATTGTAGTCCGCTAGCCTTGAGCTGAAGAGCTGAGGGATCGCACCAAGGCCCAGAGTTCAGGCCCCACCACCGGACCCCCTCAAAAAAATATTCCAAGGCTAGTTTGATCTAAGACTCTATTTCTTTTCTTGTTCTAGTTTTCATATGTTCGTAAAAATTAAAATTCCAAAAATTCAGTGGATGTTGGCATTCAGAAATATCTTCATAAACACTAATATTGGAGGCCCTTAAATGGAATTGTTTTATTTCATTTATTATTTTCCCAAATAAATCACCATGATTGTGTATTTTGTTTCTTTTAATTGTTATTGGCTCTTATGTTGAGAATACTTTTTCCTAGCAAAGTAGAGAATAGCAATTTGATTGAGCAAGTAACATATGACTTTCATAAAATTCAGATGCATGTATTTGTGTCTTCTGTCATTTCTAAAATTTCTTCCAGAAAAAGTTATTAATTACTAATAAGAGATACCTAATTTTAAGGTATTCCAGATATGACATACAATTTTTGATTGAGTTATCTCTATATAAACTCAAAATAAACAGAAATCACATCTTCGTTTTAAAAACTGTAGTTTACAAAGAGTTTTTCGCCAACACCAAAAATATTTCTAGATATTCTGAATTTTGTGTGAATTATTTTTAACAATAGTTTTTTGCTAACATGTAATTCACATGCAATATATTATCTCTTTTTATTGTATACATTTTAGTGGTTTGAAAGCGAATTAGACAATCATGGGATTTTCAAGCCTAATTTTCACAAACTTTCATGTCTTCAAATAGAAAATGTGTAAACTTTAGAACAGACATTAAAATAGATATAAAATTCAGTTACAGGTATTTGTCCAGCATACATCCTCTATAGCGTGTCTTTTCAAAATTTGTTTTTGCGGATTATTTCTAGGGTCTAACATATACCGGTCCAGTGTACTGTCAATGAACTACATTACCTGTGCAAACAAGTTTTTTACTTCTCTATACATTCATAGAAGTGTAATGCATGGATCCTATACAATTATCTTTGACCTTTTGAAGACTTGAAAACTTGCTTGCTAAAATGATTGCAGTATTATACAAATTGATCTGCTGTTTGGAGTATAGCCATTTCTCCACAAATGCATTAATATATTTTGTGTCATCTTCTTATATAATGGTCATGCTAGTCACATTTTCTTTTTTCTTAGTTACTAAAGAGGAGCTTATTTCATATGCTTCTCCTATTGACTATTAATTTACATATGTTCTTTAAATAAATATCCTATTCAGATATAATTTATATAGAATTAGATGATATAAAAATACTTAAGCCACAGGATCATTGTAGATATAACATTGTAGCATTAAAAATATATGCCCTCTATGTGTTGCATATATTTTCACTTCTGTTATACTGTCCTTTTTTGAAATATGAAAGGTTATCAGTAGATGTTATCTAGTTTATTCTTGCTTGACTTTAGCCATTAATGAGCCTCCTGATCATCTAGGATTATAGGCAAGACCGATTGGTGCATGTTTGTCTTTCAATATTTTAAGTGTTTTCCTCTTTCTTTTAAATTCAAATATTGTCCTTTCAGGAATTCTGCAAATTCTCAGACTGTTATTCTCCAACTGTCAAGATGATAAGCATGTGTTTGATGGGTAACTGTCCTTTTTATTGTGTTTGACATATTTTTCATGATTTCTATTGTTTTATCCTTCCTAATTATTGCATATCATAATTAGAATATTTAATATATAGACTTCAGCTTTGCCTCAAAGGAGATAGTAGAAGTCATATCAAAAGAATGGTTTAAGGAAGTGGCATTGTAGCTCAAGTGGTAGAGCACTTATCTTGAGCTGAAGAGCTGAGGGACAGCACTCAAACACAGAGATCAAGCCACATGACTGACAAAAAAAAGAATGTTTGAAAAGATTCTTATAGAGACAGAATTTTGAACTTTATACATAAAAATGACAAAAAAATTTAGTTGGTCTTTGTCCCTATGAAGAAATTTTAAAAATAGGCTTTAAATTATATAGCAATATATTTTAAATGCCAACTAAACAAAAAATTAAAATGTTATAGTCAGCAATGTTTTCCCTAGATGATTGTCTCATGTATTCCCCCCCCCCCCACATCTTTTTCCCTGTTTTGGAGCCTAGAAAGGAAAAGGAAAATTGGTGTTGATTAGTAAGCATTGTAAAGTTCTCAAACTACCTTTTCAGAAGCTCTACAGGCTTGGGATGTAAAACTGTGGTAGAGACCAAGCTTAGCATGTGGAAGGCCCTGCATTGGATCTTCAGCACTGAGAAAAGAAGAAGACGACCACGATGACGACGGCGAGAGAAGAAGAAGAAGAAGAAGAAGAAGAAGAAGAAGAAGAAGAAGAAGAAGAAGAAGAAGAAGAAGAAGAAGAAGAAGAAGAAGAAGAAGAAGGAGGAGGAGGAGGAGGAGGAGGAGGAGGAGGAGGAGGAGGAGGAGGAGGAGGAGGAGGAGGAGGAGGAGGAGGAGGAGGAGGAGGAGGAGGAAAAAGAAAAAGAGGGGGAAGAAGAAAAAGGAAAAGAGGAGGAGGAAGAAAAAGAAAAAGAGGAGGAGGGGGAAGAGAAGGAAGAGGTACAGAATCACATTTATCCACATTTTATTTTGAATAATTATGTCAAAATAAGAGGTTCAAGTTTCTTTTTGATCTTTACAGTAGTTCCTGCTTAGCCTCCGGATATACATTCCAAGTTGATATCTGAAATCAATGAAGTAACCTCTGTATTCAGAATTTGCACATTAGGTGTTCACCCAACCAGAAATTTAAAATATTCAGGAAAAAATTCTTCCCCTCACATTCAATATAGCAACAATTTACATACTGTTACATATATGTTGGTAATAGATATAACCTTGAAGTGATGTAAAGTGTAGCTTACTTTGTATGACATATTATGCTATTTTCTACATGAGTCTGGAGCCTATACTGATTTTAGTACACTCAATCAGTTCTGGAAGCCACCCTATAAATACCAAGATGAAAATTTTATGCGTTTACTCAGACAAATATAGCTACCATAAAGCTGAAGTTATAAATTAGGTACAGTAAGACAATAATTACAGTAACTAATAAAATAGAAGAATTAAAACAATATACTGTAAAAAAAAAGTAATGTGAAATAGGTGTGGAAGTGCACACCTGTAATCCCAGAAAACAAAGTGGAGGCAAGAAAATAATGAGAGAGATTTACAGTGAGACCTTACATCCACAAAAACCAAAAAAGGTATTGTGTGAATGTGATCCCTTTCAAAATATGAGATTTTTTTTTCCTTTTAATCTTTTCAGAGCACAGTTGAGCACAGGTACCTAAATACAGAAGGAAATTACAGTGAGGGAGACTACTGGATAATTGTTTTGTGAAGAGAAAAATGTATCCTATTTAAAGGTTCTCTTCTGAGAAGAAAACCCATGCACCATTCATTTGCCTTTTTCTGAAACTAAGATATTTCTCCCCTCCCATCTAACCACCTTACCACCTAGGTTGTGGAAAGGACAAGCCCTTTCAAACTAGAATAGCTTGCCATCAAGGCTTTCCATGGACTTACAAACATCTTTATTCTTGAACAATTCAGCTTCCTGTAGCCTGTTTCACTCCTATTTTGCTCCCTGATGCCCAGAAGACCCTCCTTTGAAGACATATTCGGTATTTTCAGGTGTGTAAGATAAATGACTCCCTTAGAAGAAAATGTGAATTTGAAGATTGAAATTGAGAAAGGATATCAAACTCTTCCATCTTTTACTTTATTAAGGATCAGAAAAAAATGATATGTGCTTACATGCTGAGAGTAAGCAACTTTTTTTTTGGGGGGGGGATCCTGTCGTGGTGCCTGAACTCTGGGCCTGGGCGCGGTCTCTTAGCTCTTCACCTCAAGGCTAGCGCTCTACCACTTGAGCCACAGTGCCACTTCTGGCTTTTTTCTTTTTTGCTTATGTGGTGCTGAGGAATCGAACCCAGGGCCTCAGGCATGCAAGGCAAGCTCTCTACCACTGAGCCTCCTTCCCAGCCCAAGTAAGCAACTTTTTCAGCCTGTGCTAATGAATTTAATCTTGATGCTGAAATGAAATGTCTGCCATGTGTCCTGAACCCGAATTCCTTATTTTCTGAGAGTACCACTCCTTCAGATTTGTGCTGTGAATATTTACTTCCTGTAAAATGTAGTTGGTTGGATGTTTTGATTTTGTGAAAGCTGGGTGAATTTGATGTTCTTTCAGTTAAAGTAAGCATGTAAAAATGAATTGAACCTGATTAAATGAAGTTCTTTCTGCCCATTTTCTCTGGTACAGATTTTTCTGATTTAGGAAATATATATTTTAAGTCATTCTGGATGGCTAATTAGGTCTGTGTATGTATATGAGTCAATAAAAATGCAGAATTTGCCACATTGATTTTGGAGCAAAGACTCACAGCTGGTAACTGGGCAGTGATTCAGAAGACAGCTGAGGCTGAAGCCATGAGCCTTCCTGCCTGTGTTCAGCTACAATCTCTTCTAAAACGCCCCTCACTTCCCATGGGTTGGTTTCTCTTTCTGTCCAGAGGTTTCAGGAGCTTCATCTTATTCTGGCCTCTTAGTATACCAACATGAGGGGAGTCAAAGCAAGCAAGTGAGATGTGTCAGAGGGATTTTTTTCGGGGTCGGTTGTGGGGCCTTACCTCTGAGCATGTCCACTGTTCCTCAGCTCTTCAGCTGAAGACTAACACTTTCCCACTTGAGCTGCAGCACCACTTCTGGCTTTTTCTGCTTATGTGGTGCTGAAGAATTGAACCTAGGTCCTCATGCATGCAAAACAATCACTTTACCACTGAGCCACCTTCCCAACCCCAGCAGAACGATTTTACCGCGGGATCCATCACACTTGGGAGCTTCTGGCTGAAAACCCCAGAAAGAAAAAAGTGAGGAAACACCTAAAAAATGTAATATAGGAAGTTGAAATGTTTAACCCTAAAAACAGTTTCTTGGATAAGGAGACTCAGGAACTGGTGTCACCTGAGGAGTAACTGGTAGAAAAGTAAATATCCAGAAAATGAGAAGGGGTGTGAGGGAGTGGAGAGAAAGAGGCCTAGATTACCCAGAACTGGACCTGAGTGTGAGCTTAATTTCACCGTGGGAAACCAACCACAATGACACAATAGTTTACAACTTTGATTACTTTCTCTCATTCTACCAAGCCTTTTCCAGGTCCACTGCCACTCAGCATGGTGTCCATTCTGGGATTTACTGACTGCTGGTGGTTCCCAGTGGAAGAAAAGAATGTAAACCACAGGACTAAAGCTCAGAAAAGACACGTGTCATCATTTCTCACATGTCCTTTGTCAAAGTAAGTTATACAACAAAGCCTGGTATCAGTGGGGATGGGAATAGATATTGTGAGCAATAGATATTGTGAGCAATATAATAATATCTATTATTATTGTCATAATAAGCTAACAACTATTGTTTTCACCAAAGGGAAAGAGATGGCATTTCTCCTTTTTCAGGAGTATGGGACAAGTCATTCTGTAGAATGTTCTTCAATTGGGGGCTCTCTGAATCTTTTCTCCTAAGATTGTGGCTGTGAGGTTTCAGGAAGGAGAATTACAGTGCAAAAGTATGTTCTCAAGCTGAGCACTGGTGGCTCACACCTATATTCTGAGCCTGAGATCTGAGCATTATGATTCGAAGTCAGCCTGGGCAGGACAACCCATGAGACTCATCTCCAATTAACCAGAAAGAGCCAGAATTGGAGCTGTGGCTCAAATGTTGGAGCACTAGCTTTGAGGGAGTGTGTGTGAGAGGAAGCTCTGGGACAGAATCTTGGCCCTGAGTTCAAACCCAGGATTGAGGGATGGAGGGGAAATATGCTCTAATTGCATGAAATCAAGGGTGTATGTCAGCATCAATATTGATGGTAACTTTGGGGTAGAGTTGACCAGTTTTATTCAGGAAATGATATGTTCCACTCTTCTCTGTTCTGTATTCTTACAAAAAAAAAAAAAAAACAGCTACGTGCAATCTATTCCTAAGAGGTGTGGATTGCACTGATGGATTGGTTACACTTTACTCTACTTAAGAAATTATACATAAGTTGTGTAAAAAGTGTTTTTATTTTGAGGAGTTTTAATTTAATATGTCATTTTGTGAGTACATCTTGATCAATGTCACCAATTTAATCACTCTTCTCTCTCTCTACCAACCCATCCCCTCAATTTACCTGGTTACACTTTCACACACTTACATTATGACTGAATTAGCCTACTGCACCAGTTTTGTAAAGAATTTTCTTCATTGTACAGGCAAGGAAGATGAAGATGAGGACGACAAGCCCAAGACAGCATAGCTATTAATTGGCATCAAGATTATTTGAATTACAAAATCTTCACCAAAAGAAGCATTATAAAAAAGAACATGGCCAGGAAAAGTAGAAGCATCTGTATTTGTGTGTGTGTGCTAGTTCTGGGGCCTGTGTGCTGTCCCTGAGCTGCTTTGCTACCACTTGAGCCACGGTAACACTTCCAGCTTTTTGGTAGTTAATTGGAGGTAAGAATCTCATGGAATTTCTATCCTGGGCTCACTTTGATCCACAATCTTCAGATCTCAGTCTCCTGAGTAGCTAGGATTGCTGGTGTGAACCACTGGCACCTAGAAAAAGATCTATTAGTTGTCCCACTTAAACAAATGGAGCAGTAGGTCAATTGATACTGGTGAAATGCAGATAATGATTCCTCTACTTGTTCCTCTATGGTTTTTATGACTAGTGTGATACTGCTCACTCTGGTTTATATGACTGTGCAATCATTGTTCCATTTTGATCAGTAAACAGGAGAACTGTAAGGGGAGAATATGGGATGAAAATTTTATCTATAGTTTTTGTGGCCTGGCAATATCTTCTCAGAATATTTACAAGGGAAATAAGACTCCATATCGGCTGAATAAAGGAAAAGACACACATGTGCCACAGAAGCAGTGCCACAGAAGGACAAATGGGAAAACTCATCTAGGCTCAGAGCAAAGCAATAGGATGGGTTGTTCAGGTGCGTGAAAATTTGTGAAGATTGTCTTTCTTACCATGGAGCTATCATTCAATGCTGGCATTTATGATATGTTCCAGGACTTATATCTATTTAGGTCTATTTCCTCTGAAGCATCTTTTATAATGACAGAAAGGAGAATGTGACAATGGCACCTGGTTATGTTTTCTGAAGGAGATTTCAGCTCTCTCCCAAAACAAGTTAGGGTTGTAATGAATGACTTTTATTTCCTTAGAGAATTCATGTTTAATTCTTTGTTTCTATTAAGATTATCAAATTAATAACTTTAAATTTGTTAGATGTTATTATAACAAATATGTAATTATGATTTTTATGTTACTAAGAGGCACCCAGTTTCCTTTAGATAGAAAATATTTGGCTGGTTTTCAACTAAAGTTTTACATATCAGCCTCCTGAGTACCTAGGATTGTAGGCATCAGTCACCTCTCCTTGCTGAGACATATATTTTTGATAAGGAAAATCACTATGTTATGGAATATGAGGCATGAAGAATGTAGACTAAAAAGAAATATTTTGAAAGCATTAACAAACTGAAGTTATCACAAACTTGCCAGCTTCAGTGAGGAGAAAAATGAGAAAGAAGTTCCAGAGTCAGAATTGGAGACTAAAGAGAAGTTATTGAATATCTCTTTGTTAGCAGAACTACTGAAGATTCCTTTTTAGAAAAATTCATTTTGATGTAGTGGTACATGCTTATAATTCTAACTACTTATGACCTAGACACTGGAAGTTATAGAAGGTTTGCTGTTGGTATGGTGAAATTAGAATACTGGTACCTCAATATCCACAACAAACTAGTGCCACATGTTGATAAGAGAGGCAGAAGTAGGACGATCACAGTTTGAGGCAGAAGTGGGCCTTTGTTTATATGTGGATGGTAATTAAGTCATAGAGGCAAGCCTTCATGAGTGGGATTTAAATAAAACCAAAAAGATTTTATTTCTGATAGTTAATACAGTGCATTACACAGAAGGAAAAAAATCCTGACTGCTGGCATTGCAATCTTATATCTCCAGGCTCCAGAATGTAGAAATAAATTTGTTGTTTAAAACCAATTCAGTAATGGGTAATTTGTCATCATAGGTCTAAAGGGCTAACAGTAAGCCATCTGAAATGGACTGTTTGTGTTTTTGTTTTGTTTTGTTTTTGTGGGGTTTTTTTGTTTGTCGTGAGGCCTGAACTCTGCGCCTGTGCACTGTCCCTCAGCTCTACAACTGTAGACTAGTACACTACCACTTGAACTTCAGCCCCACTTCCAGCTTTTTCTGCTGAGGAATGGAACCAAAGGAATCGAACCAAGGGCCTCAGGCATACAAGGCAAGTTCTCTACCACTGAGCTACCTTTCAGCCCTGATTTCTCTATTTTATTTTTCCATCTTTCCAGAGACCTTTTGTTACTGAAAAATGCTAAGGCTCCATAGAGAAAAGTTTTAAAACTGCCCATTGTCCATCTCTGACTTTTTTGGAGTGTAAGGAATGACATCAAGTACCTGAGAGACCTAAGACAGGATACTTCATAGTCTTTGGCCTTGCTCCTCAGCACCTGGTGCACATTCACACTATGTAATCAAGTCAACTAATGGTAGTTATAATAAATTTAAAAATACATAGCCAGAAAACATTTTATGAACACTCTTGCACTGTAGTCTCATTGGCTCCCATGTCCAAAATAGGAAACAGAGGCTTCAAAAGAGGTAAGTAATTTACCAAAGGTTGCAAAGCTGGTATATTGGTACATTTAAACTCAGAGTACTCTATATCCATACTTAGGCTAACATACCATGTGCATTTATTTTTCTGCAGAAATAAAGGCTCACAGACCTTTCTTCAAGTTCTAGACTCATATGTGCTACCATGATATGTCTATCCTGGGTGCTTTACTGGTGCCCCCAAGTCATATCAGCTGTAGTTGATACATCTGTACCCATGCATATAAAAATTGCTGAGACTTGGGCAACTGTACTTTTAAAATCTCCCATGCAGTAATAATGTGTAATTAACAGTATGAAATCCAGGGCTAGAGAATAAAACTTCTATGATGGTGCCAGACCCACCTTGCAATTCTTTCTTGGTCTCTTTCCTTCCATCCTTTTTAGTGCTGGGGATTGAACCCAGGGCCTTGTGCATATTAAGAAAGTGCCATTATACCAAGGAATATGGTCATTTCAATCTCTCCAACTTCACTCTCCAAATCACTGCTACCTTGTTTCTGATAGTTTACGTTTCTTGATCATAATATTTGGAGATTACTGAACTTCATAAGATTTTCTTCATTTTACAGAATATTTGTTTTCTCTCTTCCTATGTATCATGATACTGAGCAATAAGGATTTTCTTGAACTCCCCAGGCAGAGTTCATGGCTCATCATCAGGTTCTATTTTACCATGTATATCATTATATTATTACATTTATAATAACAACTCACTTAAATAATTGTTTCTCTTCTTCAGTCTATTGGTAGACCCATGTCCAATCCTAGTTTTTATATAAACAGGAATAGAATTTTTCTTGTCTTATTTTCCTCTTTTTGACTTGGTGCAAATTTTCCTGATCTTGTAGAACTGTTTTTATCCATGAATATTTTTCAGGACATTTCCACATATTTTGCATAATTCAATTAAGAGATTTCCAGCCAAAGAAAACAACTCAGAATTCTAGAGGTTAATGACTGTATCTGGGTTCTTGTGCACTTGGCACTGTATTTGGCATCTCTATGTTACAACAATAAAAATATATATATTGAAAGTTGCTTTTTTATGGTTTCCCATTTTGAGCCATATGAAGCATTTAAGGTGCATAGCAAGTTAACCGTGGAAGTATGACCTGGTAATCTTTTAAAAATATTTTTTATGTAAAGAAACTGTATAGAGGGGTTAAAGTGTTACAGTTACAGTACAGTAATGAGTACATTTCCTGTCGAGCATTGTTGCCCCCTCCTTTGTTTTCCCCCTATATTCCCTTCCCTCCTTACTTCCCCAACTCCTCCTTCCCCCTACCCAGACGTTGTGAAGTTCGTTTTCAACATAGTGTATTGTACTTCTCATTGTTACAATTGGTCAACCTGTATCCTTGTTTCAGCATTTTGTTGTTTCCCTTCCCCTCCCAAAATTAGAAAAATGAATATACATGATGTAGAGAACTGCAATCAAATACAGTTACAACAGAGCATATGGGAGCTGGTAATCTTTAACCTTCAAATTCCAAAACAAAAATAAGCAATGAATGATAAAATTTGTTGATTAGGGAACCCTCAGACTTCTGATTGATACTCTGATTCTTCCATTTAAATAAAATGTTGTTAGAATCAAGTTCGGATCCAGGCTAACATGTTAATACCTGGAATTGCTGGGTCATAAGGCAGGTCTATGTGATGTCTTTTGAGGGACCTCCATACTGCTTACCAACGTGGTTGAACAAGTTTACACTCCCACCAACAATGCAGTAAGATTCCCTTTTGTCCACATCCCCTCCAGCATCTATTGTTGTTAGAGTTCTTGATTATAGCTATTCTAACTGGGGTGAGGTGGTATCAAAATGTTGTTTTGATTTTCATTTCTTTTACGGCTAGGGAGGTTGAGCATTTCTTCATGTGTCTACTGGCCACCCTTCTTTCTTCTTCACAGAATTTTCTCTTCAAGTCTTTAGCCCATTTGTTTATTGGGCAGTTGTTTTTTTGAGGATTTGTTGTTGGGGGATTTAATTTTTTGAGTAAGAAGTATATTTTATATATGATATCCTTGTCAGTTGTATGGCTAGTGAAAATCTTCTCCCAATCTGTGGGCTTTCTATTGAGCTTGCTAGCTATGTCCTTTGCCATGAAGAAGGTCTGCAACTTCATCCAATCTTATTTGTCGAACATTTCTTTGATTTGTTATGTTTCCAGGTCTCTTTTCAGAAAATTTCGACCTGAGTCAAGGAGGTCTAGGGTTTCTCCTATTCCATCCTGTAATGTTTTCAGAGTGTCTGCTTTGACTCCGAGTTCTTTGATCCATTTGGAGTTGTTTCTGGTGCAGGGTGATATATATGGATCTATTTTTAGTTTTCTACAAGGGGTTAACCAATTTTGCCAGCACCATTTACTGAAGAGGCTGACTTTCTTCCCTTCTATTATTTTAGCTCCCTTATCGAAGATTAGTTGGCTATAGATCTGTAGGTTCATTTCTGGGTTTTCAATTCTATTCCATTGGTCCTGAGGTCTGTTCTGATCCCAGTACCAAGCTGTTTTGATTACTATGGCTTTACACTCGAGTTTTAAATTTGGTATTGATATTCCACCAGCAGTGTTCTTTACGTTGAGGAGCGTATTTGGTATTCGGAGTCTTTTGTTGTTCCTTATGAATTTTTGGATTGCCTCTTCTTTTTCCTTGAAGAATGTGGTTAGAATTTTGATAGGTATCACATTGAATTTGTAGATAGCCTGGGGAAGTATTGCCATTTTCACGATGTTTATCTTTCCAATCCAGGAGCATGGGAGGTTTTTGCCATTTTCTAAGCTCTGTTTTCATTTCCTTTTTCAAGATTTTAAAGTTTTCATCATAGAGGTCCTTCACTCTTTTGGTTAAGTTAATTCCTAGGTACTTTATTTTTTGAGGGGCTATTACAAATGGAGTTGCTTTCCTAATTTCAGCCACACTTTTCTCATTGTTGGCATACAGAAAAGCCATTGATTTTGGGGGGTTAATTTTCTATCCTGATACTTTGCAAAAGTTTTGAATCAGCTTGACTAATTTGGGAGTGGAGTCTATGGGATTCTTTAAATACAAGATCATATCATCTGTAAAGAGGGAGAGTTTTATGTCTTTTTTTCCCTATTTGGATCCCCTTTAAGTTTGAATCTTGTCTTATTGCTGTAGGTAGGCATTCTAATACTAGATTGAATGGAAGTGGAGACAGTGGAAATCCTTGTCTTGTTCCTGAGTTAAGAGGAAATGGCTTTAGTTTTTCACCATTAAGTATAATGCTGGCTGTAGGTTTGTCATATACAGCCTTTATTGTTTTGAGGAATGTTCCATGATTCCTAATTTTTCCAAAACCTTCATCATAAAGGGGTGTTGGATCTTGTCCAATGCTTTTTGTGCATCGATTGAGATAACCATGTGGTTCTTATCCTTGGTCCTGTTGATGTGATGAATAATATTAATTGATTTGCATATATTGGGCCAGCTTTGCATGCCTGAAATGAATCCTGTTTGATCATGGTGTATGAATTTTTGGATGAATTTTTGAAGTCAATTGGCCAAAATTTTGTTGAGAAGTTTTGCATCAATGTTCATCAAAGAAATCGGTCTATAGTTCTCTTTCTTTGTTGAGTCCCTGCCTGGTTTTGGGATGAGGGTTATGATGGCTTCATAGAATGTGTTCGGTAATGAACATTCTCTTTCAATTTCATTGAAGAGTTGGAGGAGTATTGGTGTGAGCTCTGGTTTGAAGGCCATGTAGAATTCTGCGGTAAAACCAACTGGTCCTGGACTTTTCTTAGCTGGGAGGTCTCTTATTGCTGTTTTTATTTCAGTGCTTGATATGGGCCGTTTAAGCTGGTTTAACTCATCTTGGTTTAGATTTGGCAATACAATATTTGGTAGGAAAAGGTCCATTTCTGCCAAGTTCTCAAACTTATTATCTTAAATTTTTTAGAATTATTCCATTATAATGCTCTGAATCTTGGTTGTTTCCATGGTGATGTTTCCATTCTCATCTCTGAGTTTATTTATTTGGGTGTGTTCTCTTCTTTTTCTGATAAGATTTGCTAAGGGTCTGTCAATTTTGTTAATTTTTTCAAAGAACCAACTCTTTGTTTTTTTGATTTTTTCTATAGTTTTTTTAATTCTGATTTAATTTTGATTATTTCTGTCTGTCTACTGGATTGGGGTTTGTCTTGCTGCTATTTTTCAAGGATGCTCAGATGTCTCATTACATTGTTGGTTTCAGATCTCTCCAATTTGTTGATGTAGGAGCTCAGAGGTATAAACTTGCCTCTGAGTACTGCCTTTGCTGTGTCCCAGAGGAGCTGGTAATTTGTGTGCTCATTTTTGTTGAATATCATGAACATTTGAATTTCCTTTCTAATCTCTTCCATGACCCACTCATGATTCAGCAGTGTGTTGTTCAGCCTCTATGTGTTACCATTCTTTCTTTGGTGGCTTTTTGTTTTGAGTTCTAATTTTATTCCCTTGTGGTCAGAGAGAATGCAAAGTATAACTTCAATGTTTCTGAATGTGGACAAGTTTGCTTTGTGGCCTAAAATGTGGTCTATTTTAGAAAATGTTCCATGTGCTGCTGAGAAAAACGTGCATTCTGATGCTGCTGGGTGAAATGTTCGGTAGATGTCTGTTAAATATAATTGATTTATGCAGATGTTTAGATCTGCGGTTTCTCTGTTGAGTTTTTGCCGAGTTGATCTATCTAGTGGGGAGAGTGGTGTGTTAAAATCCCCAACAATTAATGTCTTTGGATCTATGTGGGATTTGAGGGAAAGTAGTATTTCTTGGATAAATTTGGGTGCTCCATTGTTTGGCGAATAGATATTTAGAACTGTAATATCCTCTTGAAGGAGAGATCATTAATTAGTATGTGGCGACCTTCTTTATCTCTTCTCACAAATTTTAATTTGAAATCCATTATATCTGATATTAGGATTGCAACTCCCGCCTGTTTATGGGGGCCGTTTGCTTGGTAGATTTTGCTCCAGCCTTTAACATTGAAAATGGGTTTGTTTTTATGGGCAAGATGTGACTCCTGAAGACAACAGATAGAAGGATCTTGTTTTTTAATACAACTAGTCTATGTTGCTTAATTGGAGTGTTAAATCAGTTAATGTTAAGAGATAGCACTGACAGGTATTTGGGAGTTTCTTCCATGTTATCCACCTTCTTGGGGGTTTCGAACACTGGATTCTTCCTATGGTTTTTTGATTCTCAGTTTGGGTGCAGTTTCTTGGCCTTTATTGTGGTCTTGTTGGTTTTCT
Source organism: Dipodomys merriami (assembly GCF_024711535.1). Classification (NCBI taxonomy): domain Eukaryota; kingdom Metazoa; phylum Chordata; class Mammalia; order Rodentia; family Heteromyidae; genus Dipodomys; species Dipodomys merriami. The sequence continues at coordinate 33,977 of NW_027202530.1, read as the reverse complement.
ATGTGTAGGACATCTTTAAGAAACTTTTGTAGGGCTGGTTTGGTGGAGATGTATTGTTTTAATTTTTCTTTGCTATGGAAGGTTTTTATTTGGCCTTCAGTTATGAAGGAGAGTTTAGCTGGGTACAGTATTCTTGGTTGATAGTTGTTTGTTTTTAGGGCTTGGCATACATCATTCCAGGCCCTTCTTGCTTTGATTGTCGCTGCTGAGAAATCTGAGGTGATTCTAATTGGTATCCCTTTATAGGTGATTAATCTTTTCTCCTTCACAGCTTTAAGGATCTTTTTCTTGGTCTGTGTTGATCCTGTGTGGATTATAATGTGACGGTGGGATGGCTGGTCTATTTGGAGTTCTAAAACTTCTTGTATATGAATAGACCTATCTTTTTGCATGTATGGGGAGTTCTCTGCTAAGATCCTGTTAAACAAATTTCCTAGACCTTTAACTTCTGTTTCTAGGTGCTCCTCTACACCCATTATCCTTAGATTAGGCCTTCTAATGGTGTCTTCCAAATGTTGATAGATCTATCATATTTCTTGGACTTGTCTTGGATGTTTGTATGTTCTTTCTCTATAATATCTAGGCTATCTTCAATCCCCGAGATTCGATCTTCTGCATGGTCTAACCTGCTGTCAAGACTTTCTAGTTGTTGTTTTTTTAATTTCGTTTCCTTCTAATTGGTCAGCTTTGATGGCATCAAATTCTTTGTTCAAGCTTTGTTTTAGATCTTGTATGGACTTGTTTACTTCCTTAATTTGGTGTTCAGTGTTTATTCTCAAATCACTTAGTTGATTGGCTATAGTTTCCTTGGACTCCCATTCCTTCTGGTGGGTTCCATTCAGCATTCCCTTTGTGGTCTCCCTGACTTCCTTCAGCTCTTTTTTAATGGATCCCATAAATGCCTTTATTGATCTTTGTGTATTCTCATCCTGCTTTCTCAATTTCTGTATTACTCTTTGCTTAGCTTCCTCCGGTTCATGCCATTCTTGTAGTTCTCTTTGAGTGTTCTCAGCCTGTTCACGTCATTCCTGCCTTTCTATTTGAGTATTCTCAACCTGCTCACACAAGTCCGGTATCAGGTTTTGAATTGCTTCCTCACGCTAATGATATTACTGTATCAACCTTTGGATTGCCTCCTCTCTCCCCCATCACGCTCAAAGAGAGTCTTTGTAGGTTTTCAATCTTTTCCTGCATTGACCAATTGTTTGCCTCCTCTCTCTCCCTGTCACGCTCTTACAGAGTCTTTTGTAAGTTTTCAAACTTTTCCTGCATTGACCTGTTGTTTGCCTCCTCTCTCTCTATCACGTTCATACAGAGTTCTTTGTATGTTTTCAATCTTTTCATTTATCATGTTTGCAAGCAATGTTTGTAGAGCTATTTGGGAATTCTCCTCTGGATTATTCAGTATCTGTTCTGTCCCCTGATTATTATGAGTGGGAGTGGAGATACCCAGACTTGCCGTTTTTCTTGTGGTTTTCTGGCTTACTCTACCCATTTGGGATGAAAGTAACACAAGTTTTGTGCTAGAACACAAACTTAAGGCAAGCATCAACCAAAGTCTGAATTTGTACAGTCAATAGTCTTCAGATACAATATAGTTCAACAGATAACTCTATTCAACATCAAACAACTATATATTAATGGGCTATGAACTGCAAAGAAGAATTTTGTAAACCAGAAATTATTAGGGTTAGGGAGAGATGTGGGTAAAAAATAGGAATAGAGTGATGTGGGAAGGTACAGGGAGAGTTAACTAAGTCTTAGTCTCAAAGCAGAAAATAGATTGGATAGGATGAAAGTAGAAAGAGAGAAAACAAGAACAAAAAGAAAGGGAAAAAAAGGAGATGTGAAAAACTTAAAAATAAAAATACTTAAAATATTATATAGGTATAAAGATGTAGTACTGCTATTAAGGAATTTAAGTCTCAGAAGTTTTGAATTGAGTAATAAACTTGTGGATTAAGTGTGTACACAATTTGGGATAGGGTCTAATAGTCAACTATGGGTTTATCTGAGGATGTGCAAAACAACAATTAAGTCCCTTAAAGAAGAAAACAAGAGAGGAAAAGATGAGAAGGATAAGGAAGAAAGAAAAAAAAAAGATCTGAAGTTCAGTCGAGCTAAGCAAAATACAAAAAGAAATTTAAAAAAAAAGATTAAAAAGAAAGATAAACGCACACACGCATGTATCCCTAAAATAAAGATTATAAGGGGTGGGGGGAAAGTTACTAGAAAACAATTCTTTCAAAAAAGGTAAAAATTAAAAATTAGAAAAAGTTTTAGAAAAGAAAAAAATATTGTGTAAAAGGCATATAGAAAAAAAAAGAAGAGAAAAAAAAGAGAAAGTTCTTTGTTTTTTTGGGGGGAGTGTTGGGAAAAATCCTGTATCTCCCTTGTGTCTGTAATCAACCTCTGGTTGGAGTCTCTGGTCTGTTTTTGGTCCTGTTGCTTGGTTGGTTTCTTAAGTCAGTTTGTTTGGACAGGCAGAAAAATGCTCTGCTTTACCTAGGATTTTGCGATCCTCCTCCCGTTAGTTCAATGGGAAGGGGGTGTGCTTTGAGTATCACAACAGAGGGAGATGGCTTTTTCCTCAAGTTTGGAGATGCTGTGATGAGGCTAGGTTCTGGGTAGAGTTGAGGACTTTCAGCAATCAGTAGCTTTTCCTGGGGGCTAGTTTGTGAGAAACTCACAGAGCCTAGCCTGGAGCCACTCTCAGGTTTTCTGTTTACTGATGTCGAGGCTGCTAAAGGGAGGGGCAGCCTCTGGCTCTGATTACTCCGTGAAGAAAGCCACTCCAAGGGCTGGCACCCGAACTGGGTGACTTTTCCCTGGGTGGAGCTGAGTCTGGCAGGTCACGCCATTAAGTCCTTGTGACCTGCTAAATGACCCTAGTTTTATTCCAAGGCCAGAGTTGGAGCTACCAGCTCTGCCGAGCTTTTAAGGTATCCAAGATGGAGATCTCTGGTACTGTTGGGGGAGGAGTCGCCTTCCCTCCTCTGCTCCCTGAGAAGGAGTGAGGATGTCAGGCTTCTACTCATGCCGAGTCTTGGTTCCTGGGTCGTCTCTTGTCTGGGAACTGCAAGATGAAGATGTCTGCTCCTTGTTGGTTCTTGCTGGTGTTGCGTAGAATCCGCTCGCCTGCGGCATCTGGCTCTTTCATCCCAGACTCTCTCTGTTTCAGGTATGGTGGTACCTCTGCCGCTGCCGCAGACACCGCCGCTGCCACTGCAGCGACAGCTGCCGGCAAGATCTGTCTCCTTGCCTGGATTTTCCCTCTCTGTCCTGTGATGGCACACTTGATGTGATTCTCTGGCTTATGACTGTTCACTGGAACTCTAAAACTGCTTTCTATGCAAGATCTTGTTTTGCCTCCAGCTTCTCCTCTGCCATCTTCCCGGAACTCCTCTTACAGGTCTTATAAAGGCATCCAACCAGGTGGTTTAGCACCATGTGTTGCTCTGCTCTGAAACAAGCAACAAATGGTCACTGCCTCAAGTACTTTAACCCTTCACTCAACTGTGGTGGTCACACTAGAGAGAATCAGAGGAGAATCATCAGCTGCCTCATAAAAGCAATCAAGGCATGACATTCATAGAAAGAGACCATCTGGCTTGGGAACTCTGCTTGTGATACTTTGATACATTGATTGTTGGCTGAAATGGTCTGTCTAATTTGACCCATAATCGCAGGCATTAGTGGAAATTGCCAGCTTCCAGAAAAAACCCTGGAAAAGTTGGTATTTCAGTTGTCCCAATCAAATTTAAAGGCTTTCAAAGTTAGTGGTCCCATTTTCTTTCCAAACAGCCCACAGTAGGTTACAGAAACTGGCATTCAGCCAGCCCTAGTTAACTGCCACGGCCTTATATGGAGCAGGCTCCAGCAGGGGGAATGCAGTTGCCTACCACTGCCCAGCTGGAAACAGCACAGGCAGGACACAGAGTAGAGTCTGCAGGACCCCAGGGAGGACTTCCCTCCAGTGCACTCCCCAGGGAGGGAATCCACGCAACCAGTGGGGTCCCAGAGCTCCCTGCCAAGATGCCCATGGACACCATCAATGCCCTGGGTAAGGTTGCCCTCTCATACTCGGTAGTGGTGAACCATCTGCAAAGTCACACCGTCCACCACTTCAAAGACCATCCCAGCTTCACAGCCCCTGCCCTACTCCCCCCCCCCCAATCTGGTTCCCTAATTACACATTCCCAGACACATTCCAAACCCTTGAATTAGCTCTAACTATACAAACGATAGCAGACTGTCTAGCTGGAAAATTACGGCTGTGGTCACACTCATCCCACAAGGCTTCAGGCTTAAGACAGAAGGTGTCCACTTTGTTCTGTGGTTCACACAGGCCTCCTAGGGGAGACCCACGCAGGGCCAGCAGCTACTGTGGGCTATAGGAAAGGAGGAAGAGAGAGGTGGAAAGGAATGTCTAATGAAATCTTTCCAAAAGGAGCCATGAAACAGTAAAGGTGAAAACAAAAATTATAGCTGGTCTCATACTTGGCATTGATGAAAAAAGTACAACAAATACACAGACACACACAGACACAGACACACAGACACAGACACAGACATGCACACACACAAACACATACTCACTCACACACACACACACACACACACACACACACACACACACACACACACACACACACACACACACACACACACACACACAAATCCAGAACAGTAACTATAGACATCCATGCACCACCTGCAATTTGCCAACTGATCACTCACCTGAGCACAGTCAGGTTCTGGTTCTCTCTCTCTCTCTCTCTCTCTCTCTCTCTCTCTCTCTCTCTCTCTCTCTCTCTCTCTCTCTCTCTCTCTCTCTCTCTCTCTCTCTCTCTCTCTCTCTCTCTCTCTCTCTCTCATGCACACACACACACACACACACACACACACACACACACACACACACACACACACACAAACACATAGAAGTGCCCCTCCTGAGTTTGTTTGTTCCTCATTTGGGACAATGTACAAGCTGGAGCATGGGAGTTCCCTTGTCAGAACCAGGGGCTTAACCAAAGGAAGCACCACTCTAATAATGCTGAATCACCCTGCCTCACCTTTATCCAGGGCCAGATACTTCTCCTTGGGAATATCCAGACTTGACACCCCATTCACCAAAACCCTAGGCCAGGACTCTGGGTGAAGGAGTCCTGACACAGGTGGCTCTTCAGAGCCTGGACTGAAAACAAGCAGGAGGTCATGGTGCCCCCAGAGCAGTGTCTGACTTGGGGTAGGGTCAGTGTTGGGTAAATGTATGGGGTCCAGAAAGCTACATACATGAATGAATTTCCTATTCCAGCCTAGATGTTTCTGGGTGACTTGGTGGATTCTTGGGGAGGATGAGGAAACCACAGGGGCCTGGACCACCAGCAGATGGTGGCAGAGCTGGGAAATGTGACCACCCTGTGAGTGCTGTTGACAGCTGGAGTTGGGGGGAGACCAGCAGTGTGTCCGTGTATTGGAGGGGCATGTTCTTCCCAGACATTCACCTTCTATCTGAACCCTAGTGTCCTCACCTCCCTAGTGGGCTCTTCTGGGACCCTCCTCAGGGGAAAGCGTGACCAAGCACAAAAGACAAGGGCTCACACAGAAGATGGGTGGACTATCTTCTGCATCCAACACCCTCTACCCCCAGAAAAAAGGAAAAATCCTAAGAAGGTAGTTGTGGAATTGTTGCTCCCCACTTCTCACTAAAGCCACCAGGTTCCCCCCAGGGTGAGGAAGGGTGCAGATTCATGGCTCTGTGGCTCCCACTGCTCTAGTCCATGGGCTCAGTGGTGCCCCCTCTTCATCCATCCCTGCATCTGCCCTTTTCCTGGGACACTGGCCACTAAGGATGGGGGTGGGATCCCAGGATCAAAATCCACTCCCCCATCCTCACTCTTGGGGTGCATTTGTGGCAGAGTCAGGGCTGGACTGCCTGGTGCTGGGGAGGCGCATTTGGGACACAACAGGGGAGGCAGGAGTCACGGGTCTGGGTCCATGGGGGGTGTGGGTTAGGGGGAGGTCGTGAGGTGCAGACTCGCGTGGCTTCCACCGGAGACCGGGACCGGGTCAAGGCTGCAAATAAGCCAGGGGTGCACCATCACTGGGTGACTCCAAGAGGCACCACACGTCCAAGCTGGCAGCAACCTGTTTCAAACGAGGTGCCACGGGGAGGGCAGGAGAAGGGGCAAGGGCAAGGGTGGGCAGGTGGCAGGGCTGAGCTCGCCCCCTTCAAAGCTGAGATCCTGGTGCAGGGGCCTTGGATTCAGGACCTACCTGGCCTCTGAGCCTCACTTGGGCTGTGAGAGTGATGTGCCTGCTGTGCTGGCTTTGTGTCCTCTGTGCTCCTGGCCCAGACCAGTGCTCCTACAGCAGCGGAGGCCAGCCATTGATGCTGCTGCCCTGGTACATGTGCCTGCTCTTCTCTGCTCTCTCTGCCCCCACTTCTCACCCAGGATACTCAGCCTCTGCTGTGCAAGTATGCCAGCTCCCATGTACCCCTGGCTGCAGGAACTATGTGCCACTTCGGCCACGCCCTGTTCTCCCTTGTGTTACACCCCATCCCCACCTCGGCCATGCCCCTGCCCTTGGCTTTGTGCTGCCCTGACTCTGCCCTAAGGCTACCAGGCCATGGCATACGCAGCCTCACCTCAGCACAGGGCTTCCCCCCAATCCCAGAAGCTGCCTGCCCAACCACTGGGGGAGACTCTTTTCCATTCACCCCACACACCAAGCAGGTGCAAGGTACCACTACGTGTTTGTGTGTGTGTGTGTGTGTGTGTGTGTGTGTGTGTGTGTCTGTGATTGTCCTCTCAAGGACTCAGAACATTGAATCTTTAGGGATGACAGCAAACAGCACACTTTAAAAAAAAGCACAAAGAACCCTGTGTAATGGATTATGCACAATGTGCCTTTTGAAGAACTCAGCACATAGCAAGTTTTGGGATCCTCATAGTAATTTAATTACCAATAAGATTACACATGCCATTTTGATCTCACTAAACTGAAATATCAAAATATTATTACATTATATGTCATAGTGACCTTATAGACATATTGTGAATTCCTATTCTGTGATTTCATTCTATTACAAGCTAGCAATATTGGTGGATATCAGAAATCCATTTTGACCTCAAAGCCATTGTGACATGAAAATGCCTTTGTGACATCACAGTACCATTGTGATATCATTAACCTGTTCTGACATCACAAACCTGTCCTGTCCATTGTGACCTCTATTGTGATATTATAATCACCTTGATACCTCCCAAACCCATTATGACATCTTTAGCCCCTTTGAAAAAACACATGGCCTTTGTGACATCACAGTCCCTTTGTGTATCCATATCCTCATTGTGAAATATCAAATGAGTTCAGATATGCCATTGTAATATCACAAAGCATTTACAATATAATAATTGTTGTGCCAACATATTGTCATTATAATAACAGGTGAGTATGACAACACAAATCTGTAATGACATCATACCACTATGACACCACATTGTCATTGTGACAAAATGTATACATTATGAAGGCCTATTATGTGATTTCGTTGTATTTCAAAACACATTTTGACTTCATAACCATTGTGATATGACAATCCCTTTGTGATACAACATTGCCATTGTGATATCTCTAAACAACTGTGACAACTCAAATATGTACTGTCCTCATAAGATTTATGACATGTTGCCACCTTGTTAGGCCCATTGAGAGGTCATTCTCTTTTTGACCTCATATTATTTCAGGTATGACATTAAATATTAGAAATATACTGTGATGTTATGAATATTGTGACATCACACTGCTAGATGTAATGACCATTGTGTAATATTGTCACATCACAAATCTGTTCTGACTTCATCACATTTGAGCCAACAAATGACTTTGGAATCCTCACAATCCCATTCTAAACTCATAAACTCATTATAAGTTAATGAAAATCGAGGTCTGGAATGCCATTGTCACATCACCGAACTATTGCGACATCACAAAACTATTTTGAACTCATCACTATTATGGCATCACCAGCTAATTGTGACATAACAACACTCTTATGACATTATAATTTGACATCATATTGCAATTGTGATATTATTGAACCATCATGCTTTCACAAACCTATTATGATCCCATCACAACTTAGAAAATTATGGCCTTTGAGACATCAAGCACCTTCCGTGAACTTGTATCATTGTGAACTTGTAGCAATTGAAAATTGAAATAAGATGTGATATTGCAAACTAGTTTTGACATCACTAACCCATTTTTATAAATTTAACACTTTGACAACCAGAACCTGTTAGGAACCCTAGCACTTTTGACAAAATACATGGCCTTTATTTCATCACAGTTCATTTGTATATGTCATTGGGACTTCATCCTCATATCCTCACTATAAACTAATGGCAATTAAGATGTGACATGCCATTTTGACATCATAAACCCTTTGTGACATCACCACCAGTGTGGCATAAGACTGTCATTATGACACCATCAGCTCATTGTGACATCACCAAGCTACAGTGACATCATAGCATTATGACATCCCATTGCCATTTTGCTGCCATAGACAAATTGTGAGTGTATATCTTGCGATTTCATTCTATTTCCAATGTGGCATATCAGTTGATATCAGAAACACATTGTGACCTCATAATCATTTTAAGATAATAAACCCTGTGTGACATCATAACCAGTGTGACATTACATTGTTGTTATGACATCTTTAGCTTATGGTGACATTACAAAATGATAATGAGAGTATAGCATTTGCCATTGTCACTGTGACATCATTGTCACATTATGAATGCCAAATCTGTGATTTCATTGTATTTGAAATGTGGCATGTGGGTTGATATCAGAAACTCATGGTGATGGCATAACCATTGTCACATCAAAATCCCTTTTTGACATCAATTTGGCAATGTGACATCACACTGGCAATGTGATGCTAATAAGGTATCGTGATATCACAACGGTCATGAACTCACAATGGATTTCTGGTATCAACCAACATGCCACATTAGAAATACGATCAAATAACATAATAGGCAAACACAACGTGTCTATGACATCAGAATGACAATGTGACGTTACAATGCTATGATGTCATTGTAGTTTTACATGTCAAAATGAGCTCATTGTGTCATAATGGCAACATGATGTGTCAATTATGATTATATTAGAAAGGATTTTGTTATATTTCAATGGTATATCTGATGTCAGTTTTCATTAGTTTCCCCATGAGGATATGGATACAAAAAGGTTCTGTGATGTCACAGAGACCATGTGTGTTTTCAAAGGTGATAAGAGGTCATAATAGGTTTGAGATGGCACAATGTGATTCATAATGTCACAATGGAAATGAGATATCCCACTGGGTTTTTGATGTCACAGTGGTGATGAGGTCACTATGATTTTGTGATATCACAGTATGTTTGTAATATCAGAATGATATATCATATTTCAATGACTCATAATTCAATATTAGGATACAAGATGATAGAAGAAGCTCCATAGTAAGAGGTCATACTATGTGGAAACCCAATGGAACAGTGATTTCACAATGACAATGTGATATCTCACCATCATGTTATAAGAATGTTTTGATGTCACAATTGGTGATGCAATACTGATGAGGAGGTCACAATAGATTTGAGTGTCCCAAGGGGTTGGTGATGGCAAAATGGCATGTGGGATCTCAATTGTCATTATCACATCATGAATATATGAGTTTGGGAAGGGATTCTGATGTCAGCAAAGCATATGTAGTCAAAAAGGTGAAGAACTAACAGGTCTGAGATGTCACAAAGTGACACAATGGTCATGATGTCCAGCGGTGTGATATCATGATGTTACACTGGATTTTAGATATGTCATGTCATATCTGAAAGATGAGGTCGAACACAGATTTTCAACTCACAAAGGACCTAAGATATCACAATGGCATGTCACAAAATTATAAGAACAGGAGAGGTATTTGATGTCACAATGGGTCAGTGATATAACTAAGGGAATGCACTGTGACAAAGAGCTTTAGATGTCACAAAGGTTATGAGTTCACAATGGTTTCCTCATATCAACACAGATGGCACATTTGAGATAGAATTAAATCAAAGAATAGATATTCAAAATGGGTTTATGACATGAAAATGACAATGTGATGTCAAGGCAGCAATGATGACAGTATATGTACTCATTACCTTGCTCATGTAACTGTAATCGGGTGTACACTGTATTTACAATAAAACAAAAACTCACAGAAGGAAAAAAAGAAAAATATGGTATGGTGTCATTGGGGTTTGATGATGTCACAATGAATGGTGGTGTCATGATGACAATGAGATTTCACAGTCATAATTTTTGCACAAAGTATTAGTGATGATAAAATGCTATGTGTGATAATTTTCATTAGTTCACTATGAAGATATGAGTACAAAAAGGGTCTGTGATGCCACAGAGGTCATGTGTTTTTTTTTTCATTTTTTATTATTGTGAAAATACTGTACAGAGGGGTAACAATTACATGGGCAAGATAATGAATACATTTCTTATCAATCGTTGTAGCCTCCTCCTTTGTTTCCCTTTCCCATCCCTTCCCATCCTCTCCCTGCCCTCCACACCCAATCCTCCCCACTCCCACTTCCCCACTCCGCACAAGTTGTAAAGTTCATTTTTGACATAACGACTTATACATCTCAAGAGTTCACAATAGCTCTGTGATGTCACAATGTGATAGTGAAGGCACAACAGCAATGTGATATCACAACGGTTTTGTGATGTCACAGTGGTGATCAGGTCACAATGAGTTTTTGATGTCACTATGAGTTTGTAATATCACAATGACATATCCTATTTCAATTTCTACTAGTTCACAATGAGGATACAATTTCAAAGAAAGAATCTTAAGCTCCAAAGACCATAAGTTTTTAGTCATAACTTCTGTGATATGCCACCATTAGTATTATTTTAGGCCTTTAGTAAGCTTATAATCTGTTTTCAAACTCATAATAATTCAGGTATGACATATGATATCAGAAGTTGACTCTTACATGAACATTGGGACATCACATGGATAAACTTCAAGATCATGGTGTCACATTGTGAACTCACAAATTTGTTCGGGCTTCATCACATTTGTGCCAACACATGACTTTGGAGACAACACAGTCCCTTTTTGAACTCATATCTTCATTGCAAATTAATGACATTTGAGATCCACCATGCCATTGTGACATTTCCAACCAATTGTGACAGCACAAACCTATTAGAGTAGAAACACATTGTGATCTAATAGCCATTGTGGTAGCACAATACCTTCATGACCCCACATTTCCATAGTGATATCACTAACCCAATGTGAAATTCCAATCCTCTCATACACAATCCAGGTATGAAATGTGATACCTGAATCCAGTGTGACATCTTAAGCCTGGGGACATCACACTGATAGATGTTATGAGCATTTTGTCACATTCTGACAACACACACCTGTTAGGACTTCATCACTTTTGTGACAACGCATGCCTTTAGAGACATCACAGTCCCTTTGTGAGCTCATATACTCATTATGGGTTAATGGCAATTGAGATCAAACGTGTCATTTTTATATAACAACCCATTGTGACATCACACACCTTTTGTAACCTCATCACCAATGTTGCATCACCAATTATAATATCCTAATATTATTCAGTCATCATATTGCAACATCACATTGCCATTGTGATGTCTCTGTTCCACTGTGTTTTCAAAAACCTACTGTCTTCGTAGCATTTTAGAAAATTCATAGCCTTTAATACTTCAGTCTTCTTCTGTGAACCCATATCCTCATTGTGAAATAGTAACAACTGAAATTGGACATGTGACTATGAGACGTGACTTCACAAAATTATTTGATTTCATCACTAATGTGACATCACAAACCCATTGTGAGCTTTCATTGCCATTTGACATCACTATCACATTGTGACATCCCAAACCTCTTAGGACCTCTTAGCACTTTTGAAAAAGCACATGGTCTTTGTGGCATCACAGTCCCTTTGTGTAACTATACCCTCATTATAAACTGACTATTGATATCAAACATGCCCTTGTAAAATCACGAACCCTTTGTTACATCACCAGTGTCACATAATATTGTCATTATGGCAGCATCAACTACTTGACATCACAAATTAACAATGACAAGATAGCATTATGAGATCACACTGCCATTGTGATGTTATAAAAAGATTATGAATGCCTGTTTTTAATCTTTTTTTTTCGGTCTTCGGGCTTGAACTCTGGGCTTTGGTGCTGTCCCTATTCTTCAGCTCAAGGTGAGCACTCTATCACTTGAGCCACAGAGCCATTTCTAGTGTTTTTTATTGGAGATAAAAGTCTCATAGACTTTCCTGCCTGAGCTGGCTTTGACCTGCGATCCTCAGATCTCAGTCTTCTGAGTAGCTAGGTTTACAGGCGTGAGTCATCGGCACCCGGCTTTTTCATTCTATTTCAAATTTGACATGTGTGTTGATATCAGAAACATAATGTGACCTCATAACCATTGTAACCTCATAAATCAACAGTGACATCAAATTGTCATTATGACACCATCAGCTCATTGTGATATCACCAAACAACAATGGCATCATAGCATTATAAATCAGAGTGACATGATTATGACTTAACAGTGTGAAGGCCTATTCTGTGAATACACTCTGTTTCAGAAACCCATTTTGACCATATAAGCATTGTGATGTCACAATGTTTTGTGAGTTCACATTGCCATTGTGATATCATTCACCTGCTGTGCAGTCACAACCAGTCCTGAGCTTGTAAGTTTTGTGACATGCTTCCATCGTCATATAGTAGGGCCTTTGTGAGCTCATAATCTGTTTTCAATATCATATTTCTGGTATGACATGTGATACAAAAATCCCTTATGACATCATACTGCCAGATGTCATGACCATTGTGTCACATTTTGACATCACAAAGCTGTTAAAAAGGCATCACGTTTGTGAAACACATGCCATTGGAGACATTACACTCTCTTTTTGAACTCATATATTCATTGTCAATTAATGACAATAGAGGTATCCCATGCCACTCTGATATCATGAACCTATTGTGACATCACAACCTTATTGTGTCCTCATCACGAGAATGATATCAACAACTAATTGTTGTATCAAAGCATTATTTTGGCATGATATTTTGGTATTGGCATTGTTATTTCACTGTCCCATTGTGTTTTTACAAACCTATTATGGCTACATCACATCTTAGAAACTTCACGGCCTTTGAGACTTCAAGCTCTTTCTGTGAACTCTCGTACTTATTACCTCTAAGGCAAGGAGACAAACCATTGAGTCACATTTAATACAATAAATCAGTTTACACTAGAAAGGAGACTGTGATTACCTTATCCTGGACTGGATAACTAGGTCCAAGATTAGCCTTGACAACCAAACCTCAGACCTCCAATGGGCAGCCCTGCCCTATTTTACTTGGTCTGCAAACCACCAGCCAAAAAATTATCATTTCCAAAGCTCCAAACTGCAATGGGCAAGACTTTTAACTTTTCCAATACTCCCTCCTTTGCTTCATACCTGTCATTCCTTTCTGGGCTTTCTCTTTTTCCCTTCCACCACTTCCTTCTTCTCTTCAGGCCTCTCCAATCTCCACAGTCCTGCACTACTTTGCCCTAATGACCACTTTTCTGCTTCCTCTCTTCTCAGGTTTTTCCCTTCCTGCTGTCTTACCACTTTCTTCCATCCGGGTAGCTCTCATTTTTATATCCCCTTCCAATGCTCTGAAAATGCAACTTATATATAGGTTGTACCCCTCCTCACTCCAACGGGTCTTCTGCCTAACAGTTTTCAACCGTCACTTCCCAAACTGCCCAATGTTCAATCACTTCTTGACAGCTCACCATGTGAGGCTTGACACCGTCACCTTTGTTGGCATTCCCTACACTCTCCAGTGGGCCAGGCCAAGAATTTACAAAGATTAATGGCTCCCACAGATAATTCTGGCTCCACTGGTTATTACAGTATTCTCATAGTGAATTAGAAGAAATTGAAATTGTATATGTCGTTGTTATATTACAAACTTGATGAGATATCACTAACCCATTGTGACCTCATCACTGCGGTGACATCACAAACTCATTGTGATATCACATTGCCATTGTGCCACCATGATCACATTATGACATCCCATACCTATTATAACCTCAGATGCTTTGAAACAAAGCATGGCCTTTGTGAGATCACAGGCCATTTGTACACCCATAGCCTCATTTTAAACTAATGACAATTGAGATCATACATGCCATTTTAACATCACAAATACTTTGTAACATTATTACCAGTGTAACATCACATTGTCATTATGACAACATTAGCCAATTTTGACATCATAAAACAATGACATCATAGCATTATGACATCACATGGTCATTTTGATGTCACAGATACATTGGAATGCCTATTCTGTGATTCCATTCTATTTCAATTGTGGCAGGTGGGTTGATATCAGAAATATATTGTGACCACATAATCATTATGACATCACAATATCTTCATGACACCACATTGCCATTATGATATCACTAACCCACGGTGATATCACAAACCTGTCCTATTCTCATAAATTTTTGACATGCTGCCATTGTGATCTCTTTGGCATCTCTGAGTTCATAAAATTGTTTAACTCATACTTCAGATATGATATATGATATCAGAAATCCACTGTGACGTCATGAACAGTGTGACATCACACTGCCAGATGTCGTCACTACTGAGTCACATTGTGACATCACAAACCAGTTAAGACCCATTACACTTTTGCCAACATATGCCTTTGGATATATCATTATCCCTTATGAACATATATTCTTTGTTAATTAGATATCTGGCATGAGATTGTGACATCACCATCCCATTGTGAAATCACAAACCTATGTGACCTCATCACCTCTATGGATCACCAATTATTTATGACTTCAAAACAATACTATCTCATGTAATGATAACATCACATTGCCAATGGGATATCTCTGTCCCCTTGCATTTTCACCAACCTATTATTTCCTCATAATATTTTCCAAAATTTATGGCCTTTCTGACTTCTAGCTCCTTATGTGAACTTGTATCTTCATTGTGATCTAGTAGAATGAAATTGGGCATGTAGTGGTGATACTACAAATTCATTGTGACATCATTATCCAAGTGTGACCTTATCACCATTGTGACATCACAAACCCATTGTGACATCACATTGCCACAGTGATATCACGATCATCTTGTGATATCCCAAACCTGTTTTGACCCCTTAGCACCTATGAAAAAGCACATAGTGTTTGTAACGCCACAATCCATATGGGTAACCATATCCTCATTGTGAACAAAGGACAACTGACATCAGACATGCCATTGTACCATTACAAAAGCTTTGTGACATCATCTACAGAGTGAGATCACATTGTTGTTAGGATACCATCAGCCCAATGTGACATCCCAAAATGACAATGACATCATAGCATTATGACATCACATTTTCATTGTGAGTTCATAGAGACAATGTGATTGCCTATTCTGTGATTTCATTCTATCTCAAATGTGGCATATAGGTTGATTTCAGAAACCCATTGTGACCACATCACCATTGCGCCATTGCAATCACTTTGTGACCTCATATTGATATATTAATATCATTCATGCAATGTAACATCACAAACCTGTCTTGTCTTCATAAATTTTGTAACAAGAGACTACCTTGACCTGGGCTGGATGCCCAGAGCTAATTGTAGTCTCAACCATGTACCGTCAGACCTCCAAAGAGCAGCCCAACCATTTGTTAACTGGTCTTCAATCAACCAACCCCCAAAATAATCATCTCCAAAGCTCCACACTTCAAAGGACAAGGCTTTTTTCTTTCTCTTCATCCTCCATCTCTACGGACCTGTCCTACCTTTCAGGTCTTTTCATTTTTTCCTTGCACCATTCCCTTCTTCTTTTCAGGTTGCTGTATTCTGGACAGGCCTTCCCTGCCCTTACCAGGTGGCCAGTTGCTGTCCTTTACCTCCTGCTCTCCCTCAATTTCCTCTCCTCCCAGGTCTTTACCCTCCTGCAGTCTCATCACTTCTTTCCTTCCAGGTCTTTCCCCTTATTCTTCCCCCTTCTGTTGCTCTGAACATGCAACCTATATATATGCGGTACCCTGCCCCCACTAAAATATGTTTCCTGCATAACAGTTTTCAATCATCACTTTCCAAATGTCCATGTCCAATAACTTCTTGGCAGCTCACCATGGGGTACTTAACATACTATCTCTTCAGCAGCATTTCCTGCCCACTCCAGCGGCATGCACCCCCCTCTCTGGTGGTCCAGACCAGGAGGTCATGATGACTGTCTGTTCCCGTGGATTATAGGGTCACTACTGGTTATTACAGTGTCCACATGGATAACTAGTAGTGATTGAAATTGGACAAATAGTTGTGATAGTTCAAACTCATGACCTAACTAAACCATTGTGACCTCAAAACCACTGTGACATCAAGAACCCATTGTGACATCACATTGCTGTTTAGACACCAGGATCACATTGTGACAACCTAAATCTATTATGACCTCTTATAACCTTTGAAAAACTGCATAGCAGACATAACAATGCCTTTGTGTGTACAAATCTCCACTGTGAAATATTGACAATTGAGAATCAGACATGACTTTTTAACATCAAAAAGTTTGTGAGGTCATCACAACTGTGACATCACATTGTCGTTGTGATACCATCTGCCCATTGTGAAATCACAAAACTAAAATATGATAAAATTATAATTTCACATTGTCATTGTAATATCATGGACACATTATGAATGCCTTTTCTTCGATTTCATCTATTTCAAATGTGGCATGTAAGTGGCTATTATAAACAAATCATGAACTCATAATCATTATGACATCATAATCCCTTTACACATAACATTGCCATTGTGATATCACTAACACACTGTGACCTCACAAACCTATCCTGTCATCATAACCTTTGTGACATACCTTTTTGTCCTCATAATCTGTGGGCGACCTCATTAAATTTCACATATGACATTTGATATCACAAATTCCAAGTGACATCATGACCATGGTGACATCACATTGACAGATGTCATAACCATTGTGTCCAATTCTGATATCACAAATCTTTTAGGATTTCAATATGTGACAACACATACTTTTGTAGAAACCACAGTCCCTTTTTGAACTCATATACTCATTGTAAGTTAAAGACAATTAGAACCATCATATCACTGTGACATTGCCAGCATATTGTGACATCACCAATCTTTTGTGACTTCATCACCAATGTGGCATCATCAACTATTTGTGACACCAAAACAATATTCTGACATGATGTAGTAAGTTGACATTGCCATGGTGATATCACTGCTCCACTGTGTTTTCAAGAACCTAATATGACCTCATAACGTTAAAAAAATTCATGTTCCTTAGGACTTCAAGCTCCTTCTGTGAACTTGTATGCACATTGTGAAATAGTAGCAATTCAAATTGGACATGTGTTTGAGATATTACAAAATCATTATAGCATCAAAAACCCATTGTGACCTCATCACAACTGTGAATCATAAAGCTATCGTGACCCCTAAGTAGCTTTGAAAACACATATGGCATTTGTGACATCACAGTCCCTTTGTGTACCCATATACTCAATTTGAAAACATGACAATTTAATTCATATATGCCATTGTAATATCACAAACCCTTTGTGACCTCATCACCAGTGTGACAACACATATTCATTATGACACCATCACCTCCTTGAAACATCACCAATTTACAATGACCTCATAGCTTTATGACATTATATTTTCATTGTGATTTCATAGACACATTGTAAATGCCTATTCTCTTAATTCATTCTATTTTAAATGTGGCATGTGGGTTGATATCAGAAAATCATTGTGATCTCATAAATATATGGCATCACAATCACTGTGACATCACAGTGCCATGGTGATAACACTAACACACTGTGATATCACAAACATGCCCTGTCCTCATAAGTCTTGTGACGTGCTGCAATGGTGATATCTTAGGCTCTTTTTGAGCTTGTAATCTGTTTTCAAACTTATAATATTTCAGTTATAACATATCATATCAGAAATCCTCTGTGACATCATGACCATTGTGACATCATACTGACAGACATCATGACCATTGTGCCACACTATGACATCACAATCCTCCTAGGACTTCATCACATTTGTGACATCACATGCCTTTGGAGATACCACAGTCCATTTGTGAACTCATATACTCTGTGATTTCATGACAACAGAAATTTTATGCCATTTGGATATCACCAACCAATTGTGACCTCATAGATCTACTGTGACCCCTTACCTGTATGGCATCACCAACTAAATGTGACATTAAAACTTTTTGTGATGTCACAATGTGACACGATGTTCATGACATCTGTCAGTGTGATGTCACAATGGTCATGATGTCACAGTGGATTTCTGGTATCTCATGTCATACATGAAATATGAAGTTGGAAACAAATTATGAGGGCAAAAAGTTCTAAGATATCACAATGTCAGCATGTCACAGAAGTTATGCGGATAGGAGAGTTTTGTGATGTCACATGGTATTAGTTATATCACAATGGCACTGTGATGTCAAAACGTCATTATGATGTCAAAATGGTTATGTAGGCACAAAAATGTATTAATGATATCAACTCTCATGCAATATTTGAAATACAATGAAATCACAGAATAGGCATTCACAATGTGTCTATGATGTCACAATGACAATTGTAATAATTAGATTATGTTTTGAGTTTGGTGATGTCACAATGAGTTGATGACCTCATAATGAAGATGTGATGTCACAATGTTGAGGATGTCACAAAAACTTTTTGATATTATAATGGCATGTCTCATCTTGTCATTAGTTAGCAACAAGAATTTGGGTACCCAAAGGGATTGTAATGTTAAAAGGGCATGTGATTTTTCAAAGGAGCTAAGAGGTCATAATAGATTTGAGATGTCAGAATTGAATCATGATGTGAAAATGACAATATTGTCACAATGGTTTTGTGATGTCGTGCTAATGATGATGCCAAAATGGGTTTGTGATGTCACAACGAGTTTGTAATATCACAATCAAATTTCCAATTTCAATTGCTACTAGTCCACAAGGAGGATACTGTAATAATCAGCAGGGCCCCAATAATCTATAGGGTCTGATAATCAGTGTGGCCCCATCTCCTGGCCAGCTGGAGAGGACAGGGTATTCTGTGGGAGGGGCTGATACATTAATCACCAAATGTTGAGCTATTAATAAGTGATTGGGCTGTGGGGAGTTTTGGATGTTACAATAGAAAACTGTTAGCAGTTGGAGTGGAGAAGGGGTACAGACTTTATATATGCTGCTTGTTCATAGCAATGAGATGGAGATAAAAATTGAAAAGTCCAGGAAAGAAGGAAGTGGTGTGATAGAAGAAGGGGAAAGGCCTGAGAGGAGAGAAAGTTGAGGGAGAGCAGGAAGTGAAGGATGGCAACCGACGACCCAGGCAAAGCAGTTCAGGCCTATGGAGAGAAGAGAGGCCTGAAGAAAACAAGGAACTGGTAGAAGGGAATAAGTGAAAGACTTCAAAGGAAGTGTAGGTCTGTAGTGAAGGAGAGACAAAGGGAAAGGGACTAAAAGGCTTGCCTTTGATGTTTGGAGCTTTGGATATCATAATTTTGGTGGTGGGTTGTTTTGAGAATATTTATTATATTAAATGTGTCTCGATGGATTCTCTTGAAAAATAGAGGTCCTAATTTTTGGAGACCCCATGGAGATTAATCCGTTTGGATGGCATCAGGCCTTGGCCCAGGGAAAATTCCCCACAGGTGAGAGCGTCAGCCTTCAGGGCTTCAAGTGTTTGTCTTCAGAGGACCAACATGGACAAAAGTCATATAGGTATCTCTAGGGGTGCGTCTGGGCCAGCTTGCCAGCCTGTTTTGGAACTCCCTCTAGAGGTCATTTGTGGCTTCCTTGGGACACCATCTGGAACCTCCTTGAGAGGTCATGTAGGGCTTGTTTGGAAACCCATCTGGAACATCATCAAGACTGCATCTGCAAATTCCTTGAGAAGCTATCTTAGACCTACCCTGGAGGTCATCTTGGGCCTTCTCCACTGGCCATCTTGGACTTTCTACAGAGGTCATCTGGGGCTTCCTCAGGAGGCCACCTGAGACCTATTCAAAAGTAGTCATTGGGGATTCCTTAAGAGGCAACTTAGGACGACCTCCTGAGGTCATGTGGAGCTCCTTTGGGAGGTCACCTCAGGTTACCATGATGAAAAATCTGACTGTCTTCAGACATCATCTGGGACTTCCATGAGAAGCTATATTGGACCTTCTCTGGAAGTCATCTGTCGCTTTCTCAAGAGGGTTATCTGGAACCTCTTCTGGAGATCATATGTGGCTTCCTTGAGTGGCCTTCTGGGAGCTACTCAAGAGGTAATCTCAGCCTCATTGAGAGGACATCTGGGGCCACCTTTGGAGGTCATTTGACACTTCCTTGGGAAGCCATTTGCAATCTCCGTGAGAGGTCATCTAGGGCCTCCTAGGGAGAATATAAGTGACATCCTCCAGACGTCATCTGCAGCATCCTCAGGAGGCAATCTGGGATGTTCTCTCTGTCATCTGGGATCTCTGTAGAGGTCAAAATTGAGTGGTGTTGAACATGTGGGTTAAGTGTCTGTGGTTCTTGGTCTGTGTGTATGCTGATAGTTCTATCTGTGTCCTGTATGCCCCTCTATTTACTCCTTTTCTCAGCATGGGAGAACAGGCCTAAAGTTGTCATATCCAAAAAATATTCTCCCCCAGGGTTACAGAATCCTTCAGAGGAAGATGCACTGATGTACTCTCTCTCCTATTCTTTGCCATCAGCACCTCCAATCTAAAGTCCTCCCATACCAAAAGTGGTTACTTGTACCAGCCAGAGGTGTTACAATATGGTATGTTACCCTTATTACCCTTGAGACAGGAACATGGAGTAGATGGTGGGCAGGCCCCCTTTCCAATACATTTTCCCTTTACAACTTGTGACCTCTATAACTGGAAACAGCAAAATCCATCCTTTTCAGAAAAAATAAAACCATGGACACATTACCTCATCAGAGTCAGTAATTTTCACACACAAGTACATCTGGGATGAGTGTCAGCAAATTTTACTGCTATGTTTCACCTGGTAGAAAAGGGAGTGAATCCTGCTCAGTGACTTAAAGGTGGTCTTTGGAACACACACTAGCCCCACTATTGAACCAGACAATTTGGTGTTTTCTTTTTGGTAGTTAGTTGGAGATAAGAGCCTTAAAGAATTTCCTCCCCTTGCCTTAATCCTCTATCCTTCTAAATCAGCCTCCTAAGTAGCTAGGATGACAAGCGTGATGCCCCAGCATCCAGCTCAAACCACGGTTTCTTCATGCGCTATGGAACCAGTTCTGGAACCTTTCATTGTCTATGACCTCCCAACACAGTGGCCCCTGGCACACTGTAACTCGTTATTTTATAAATAAATGAGCATCTGCCTATGACAATACTACAGAAAAGTCCCATCCCATACAGGTAAGCATCCTGGGGGGCCAGTCAAAACCTGATGTAGCTCTTCCAGTTCTCCTTCTTCCCTTTTCCCTCCCTCCTGGTGCCACCGCACTTAACTGTTTTTGCTCCAAGGATGTGAGCCACTATGTACTCGCTGGATTCTGGGTCCTCTGGGATGCCTATCTTCTCAAAGATCTCTGGCCAATGGATGACCAGCTCTGTGGCATTCAATTCCCTACTCAAGTGTGAACAAGGTTGCAGTGAGCTGAAGGCCTGGCTCAAGGGGCCTCCTCTCCTCACCCCGGGGCCAGCCAGGATGTTATACCACATCCAACCCCAAGTTTCATGGTGCAGAAGAAGGATCCTCAAGGAATCCCTGGTTTCTGAATCTCACAGAGTCCAGTGCAGGTGCTCAGAATCGTCTCTGCTCACAGCTGGCAGGCTAGGGATGGTGAGGTCACAATCTCTGCTCTCTACAACATCCTCGACTGTGGTGGTGACCCTTAGAGAGAGCCAGAGGAGAATCAACTGCTGCTGCATAAAGGCAGTCAAGGCAGGACGTTCATAGCAGGAGACCATCTGGCTGGGGAACTCTGCCTGTGCTGCTTTGAACGTCATTGTTTGGTGGCTGAAATGGTCTATGTAATTTGACCCATAATCCCAGCTGTTAGTGGAAATTGCCAGCTTCAAGAAAAAAACCCTGGAAAAGGTGGTATTTCAGTTGTCCCAATCAAAGTTAAAGGGTTCCAAAGTCAGTGGTCCCTTTTTCCTTCCAGACAGCCTACAGCAGGTTACAGAAACTGGTATTCAGAGAGCCTTAGCCAACTGCCACGGCCTGATATGGAGCAGGCTTCAGGAGGGGAAACACACTTGCCTACCACTGCCCAGTTGGAAACGGCCTAGGAAGGACACAGATTGGAGTCTGCAGGACTCCAGTGAGGACTGCCCACCGGTGCACTCCCCCAGGAGGGAACACACCACCAGTGGAGGCCTGGAGCACGCTGCCCAGATGCCCACGGACACTGTCAATGCCCTGGGTAATGTTGCCCCCTCATCCTCGGTTGTGTTGAACCATCTACTGTGTAACAATGTTCACCACTACCCAGTCCCTCCTAGCTTCACACCCCTGCCATACTCCCTCACATCTCATTCCCTGATTACGTTTTTGTAGACACATTCCCAATCCTTGAATTAGCTCCAACTATACAGATTGTCTGGCTGGAAGAGTGCGGCTGTGGTCACACTTGTCTCACAAGCATTCAGGCTGAAGACAGAAGCACAGGTGGCCACTCTGATCTGCAGTTCACATAGGCCTCCTAGAGGAGACCCATGAAGGCCCAGTAGCTAATCTGGGATACAGGACAGAGGGAAGAGATAGGTGGAAAGGAACATCTACTAAAACCTTCCCCCAAAGGAGCCATGAAACAGTGAAGGAGAAAACAAAAATTATGGCTAGACTCATACTTGGCATTGATGATAAAAGAACAACAAACACACACCCACACACATACACACACAAATAAAATGCTTTTGCTCTTTTTAGACATGGTAACTTAAATATATTTTCATTTTTCTCATCTCTCTGCTTTCCCAACACACACGCACATCCAGACTGTGACAGAAGACTAATCTATGCAGTACCTGCAATTTGCCAACTGATCACTCACTTGAGCAGTCAACTTGTACAAGGGAAAGATGATCTCTCTCTCTCACTCTCTCATGCATACACATACACACACATACACACACACACACACACACACACACACACACACACACACACACACACACACACAGACTCAGAGCAGTGCCTCTCCTGAAATTGTTGGTTCCTCTTCTGGACAAGATGCAAGCTGGAGTACGGGGGTCCTTTGTCAGAACCAGGGGTTTGACCCAAGGAAGCACTGCTCTAATAATGCTGAACCACCTTGCCTCTCCCTTTCTACAGGGCCAGACCCATTCCCTTGGGAACCAACAGCCTTGGCTCCCCATTCACCAAAACCCCAGGTCAGGATGCTGGGTGAAGTTGTCCCGAGATAGGTGGCTCCTCAGAGCCAGGACTGAAAACAAGCAGGGGTCATAGTGCCCCAGAGGTGTGTCTGATCTGAGGTGGGGGCAATGTTGGGGAAATGGATGGGATCCAAAAGGCTACATACATGGATGGACTCCCTACTTCCAGCCAGGATGACTCTGGGTGACTTGGTGGATTCTTGGGGAGGACTAGGAGACCAGATGAACCTGGAGCACCAGCAGATTTTGGCAGAGCTAGGAAATGTGATCACCCTGTGAGGACTGTTGACAGCTGGGATGGGGGGGGCAGGCAAAGTGTTTGTGGGTCAGAAGGGGTGTGTTCCTCCCAGATATTCACCTTCTATCTGACTCCCAGTGCCCTCACCTCCCTAGTGGGCTCTTCTGGGACCCTCCTCAGGTAAAAAGGTGACCAAGCACAAAAGACAAGGGCTCACACAGCAAGGAAGGCCTGTCTTCTGCATCCAACACCCACCACCTCCAGCATAAAGGAAAATACCCAAGAACGCAGGTGAGGTGCTGTTCTGCACCTCTGACTAAAGCCACCAGGTTCCCACCAGGGAGAAGAAAGGTACAGATGCAAAGCTGTGTGGCTCCCACTGCTAGAGTCAGGGGTTCTGTGGCGCCCCCTTCTCACTCATTCCTGCATCTTCCCGTTTCCTGGGACACTGGCCACTAGGGATGGGGGTGGGATCCCCGCCCACACACCGCCATCCACCACCCCTGGGGCACATTTGTGGCAGGACCATGGCGGACTGTGGGGGGTGGCACAGGTGAAGGAAGGATGGGAGAGGGGAGACAGGAGCCATGGGTCTGCGACAGCGGGTGAAGAAGAGGGTGGGAGGGTTCACAGGTTGTGGACCCTTGGCAGCCATTCACCTGTGCTGCTGGGAGAAGCTGTAGGCAGTGGCTCTGTGTGCATGCGGGCCTGGAGTCCAAGGACTGAGGGCTGGGACCGGGTCGGGGCCGAAAACCGGCCAGGTGTGTGCCATCTCTGTTGGGCAACTGTGAGAGACAACGCGGGTCCAAGCTGAAAGCACTATGTTTGAAACGCCATGCTGCTGGGAGGGCACAGATGTATCTGCAGAAACATAGAGGGGCTGCACGAGGCCTCTGCTCCTCCTCCTCTTCCAATGTCACCCCTGCCTCAGGTGCCAACATCACCTCCGTGCTCCCTATGCTGGGACCTCAGACTCAG
This sequence comes from Dipodomys merriami, assembly GCF_024711535.1. Classification (NCBI taxonomy): domain Eukaryota; kingdom Metazoa; phylum Chordata; class Mammalia; order Rodentia; family Heteromyidae; genus Dipodomys; species Dipodomys merriami. The sequence continues at coordinate 9,129 of NW_027202530.1, read as the reverse complement.
GGCCGCCATGGCCACCGCAACTCCTCGTGGCTGCCCGTGGCAGTGTGCCTGCTGGGCCAGCACCATGTGCTTTGTGCTCCCCACCAGGACCTGTGCAATGTTCAGGGAGGCTGCTAGATGATGAAACTGCTTGCCCTTGTGTGTGTGCTTGCTCTTTTCTCTGCTTTCTCCCTCTCGCTCTGTCCTCACTCCTCTCCTGGGACACCTCGTGCCTACTCCCTCCCCCAGTGCCTATCCCCATGCCCCTGGCCACTGCTGCCATCTCAGTGAGCCCTGGTCCCTACCCCTCCTTCCCTTGGCCATGTCCCCTCTTCTGCTAGGCTCCTTCCTCCACCCTTGGCTGCAAGCCCAGCCCTGATTGGGTCCTAAGGCTTCCAAGCATGGCAATTGCAGCCTCACTTCAGCTCAGCACTCCCCCCAACCCCAGTCCCTTCCCAGGGGATTGATTCTCCCCTAGTCCCACTGCTGGAGGAGACTCTCCTCCGTCTCCCTCCACTCCACATACCAAGCAGGTACACAGTGACCCCTGTTGTGTGTGTGTGTGTGTGTGTGTGTGTGTGTGTGTGTGTGTGTGTGTGTGTGTGTATGATTGTTGGGGATAACTACCTCTCAAGGACTCAGAATATAGCACCCTTTGAGATGACTCAGCACACAGCACACTTCAAAAAACAACACAAAGCACCCTGTGTAAAGGATTCAGCACACAGCTCCCTTTGAATGACTCAGCATTTAGTACCTTGTGTAGAGTACTCAGCACACAGCACCCTTTGAAGGAGGGAGTCCATAGCCCGCAGTGTAAAGGACTCAGCACATGGCATGCTTTGAAAAACTCAGCGTGTAGCACTCTTTGCCAGGGACTCAGTACATAGCACCCTGTGTTAAGAGCACCCACAGCCCCCTTTGAAGGGCTGAGTATGTAGCACCCTGTGTAAAACAGTGCATAGCACCCTTTGAAAGACTAAGCACACAGCACAATTTTGAAGGACTCAGCACATACCACACTGTCAAAGGATTCACCACACAGCACCATTTGAAGGACAGTACAGAGCACCCTGTTTAAAGGACTAGGCACACAGCACTTGGAAAATTCACCTCATCCCTCCCTTCTCAAGGGCTCAGCACATAGCAGCAGCCTTTGGGATGAATTAACACACCACACCTTTTGAAGGACTCAGCATACAGTACGTTATGTAATGGACTCAGCACATAGCACCCTTTGGGATGACTCAGCAAACAGCACCTTTTTGAGGACTCAGCACAAAACCCCAATATGGAAAAGCCCCAGCAAACAGCACCCTGTGAATGACTCAGCACATAGCTGTATGTCACAAGTTCAGCTGTCATTAGAATTAGGGTGCTTTCTTCATTATCACCATTCTTCAAAAACACTTCACAAATCCTACTAGTTTAGCCAACCTGTGTTTTATGGGGGAGAGTCAACTGGGGGTCTTGAACTCAAAACTTGGGATCCCTTGCCCTGAGCTCTTTGGTTCAATGCTAGAGCTTTACCACTTTGAGCCATAGCTCCAATTTTGTTTTTTGGGTTGTTGTTTCACAGGTCTTATGGTGATCAGAAAGGGAAGACCAAGTTGGGGTGTCTGTGGGCAAAGGCTCTTAGCTCAACCTGGAACTGACCTCTCTTTTCCTTGTGCCCCTGTATGCTGGGCCTCCTGGAACTCTCTTGGCCTAGGAGGAACAGACCTGCTCTGCCATCAGCACTCAGGGTAAACAAAAGTCAGCTTGGCCCTGGTCACTTCCCAAAATTGAACTCTAGAGGTCAATGGCATGGGGCTGCAAATCCCGCATCTGGCCATCAGGGGGCAGGGGTAGCCCACCATAGGGATTGTTTGTGAGAGTTGTGTTTACTCTTGCTTCCCTGGGGCCCCCATCATGCTTCGAAGCCACCCTGGACAGGAAAGTCCTTGACACTCTTACTTACAATTAACCATCAAAAGGCAAGTGGGGCTGTGGCTCAGGTCGCAGAACATTATTAGCCTTAAGCAAAAAAACTCAGGGATAGATCCTAGGCCCTGAGTTCACGCACACACACACACACACACACACACACACACACACACACACACACACACACACACACACACCACATGCATGCAAAATCAGAGTTCTCTACACTGCATTCTTTGGGTATTCTCTGTCTTTTCCCCACTAAGCCTGATGGCTGTTGACCTAGGTGTTCAATGCATACACCACCACCTGGCATCTTTAGTTTTGGGGAACAGAATGGCTAGAAGGTCAGCCTTCCCCTATCCCAGCTCCTTGATTGGGTCATGGTCTATCCAGGCCCTTTAGGGCTCCTTTTATAGACTCTCCAAGATGCCTTCAAAAGGCCTCACATGCTGGGCACTGATGGCTCATACCTGCCATCCGAGATACTCAGGAAGCTAAGATCTGGAGGATCATGGTGCCAAGCCAGCTTGGGCATGAGACTCTTATCCTCGATGAATCATCATGAAACAAGAAGGGTCCATGTGGATCAAATGATAGAGTGCCAGCCTTGAGAAAAAGAGCTCAGGGACAGTGCTCATGGACAACAACAAGGAGAGGCATTGCATGTTGACTTTAGGATTGGTATGGGCCAAATATAATTGGAATTTTCAAATGCTCCAAGACAAAGCAGTAGCTCCTTTAGTCCCGTGCTCCTCCATCTTGTCTCACACCCTGGCCTTGGCCAGGCTTTGGGTCAGCATGGCTCTGGCTTGATGGGAGGGCTCCAAGGAGGAAGATCCCAGAGCAATCACCCCGCCTCCTTCCACCCTTCTCACCCTGCTGCTTCTGCTCTTTGCCATAGACCTTCTTCCTGGAATCCATAAATGAGTTTATCACTGCCAACATTGTGGTGAGTGGTGGGTCCAGCCTAACTCGGGGAAGTCAGAGGTGGAAGTCAGTCTGGGATTAGGAGCTTCCACTGTGTGTGGGCTGAAATCAGGGCTGACCTTTATTTCATCCTGAGCCTTGAAGTGGTGGAGAGATAGTGTAAACTCCACATTGAGTCAGGTAAGACCGGAATCTAGAGGACCACTTGTGTGAGGTAGGCTGTGGGGCTCATGGGGCCATTGTTTGTGGTACTCCTCTCTCGGGACTCACCTCTCCCTCTCTCATCCCTAAATGTTAGAATAGAAAGTTCAACTAAGTGGATCAAAGAGGGGGCAGAGGAGTATTTCTGTGTGAACCAGACTTGTGTTTCATATTCATCCTAGCCCCTACTTCCTATTTATCTGAAGAATGTCCATAAGGGTTTGGGGAAGGGGATGAGGAATCATCATAGCTGAGAATGTGGCTCAGTGGTATATGGTCATCAAGCATGACTAAAACCCTGGGTACAATTCCATACAGAAAAAGCTGGAAGGAGTTGTGGGTCTCAACTTGTAGAGTGCCAGCCTTGACCAAAAGAACTCAGGGACAGTGGCCAGGCCCTGAGTTCAATGCCCAGGACTGGAAGGACAAATCTTTGTTGGAGGCTTTTCTTCCCTTTGAAAACAATTTATTGTTTGTGATAAGCATAACATGGGTCTCTTCCCTGGCCACCAGTGGGCCATTAGGTGTCCCTTGAATTTGAGCTGCATCCCAGCAGCCTCTGTCCTACCTGACCCACAGTTTATCCATCCCATCTCGTGGCAGATGGAGGCCTGAGAGAAGGGCACCTGGCCACCTACTTCTGGTGGCTGCCAAGGCTTTTGAAAGTCAGTATGTCATATAGAGAGTCATCATCCTGATCAGTCTACAGAAGATAGGGAGGGAGCACTCCTTGTCTGAGCCTGTGAGCTGCAGGCCACTCTGGATGTGGGGCATCTGCTGCAGGACGTGCTCCATTGGGGAGTTATCTACGGGGTCGGGAACTCTGACCTCTTCTCTGGCAAGTTCCAAGGTGTCTTGAAGTTGCAATTCTTCAAAACCTTTCTGCTCCTCCCTCATTTCGCCCACCCCAGAGCCTAAGGCACTTGAAGCAGTGGTGGTGGCAGGTGGCTGGAGCCTGCTATCCGTGCCTTCCCCTGCGAGGAGCGACAGCAGCTCCTGCAGCTCTCTCTTCTCCATCTTCTCCTGGGAAAGCCAGCACACGTGCTCGGCTTTCTCCCAACACAGCTCATCCTGGATGAATGTCTGCTCTTTACACCCCATAAGGGACTCCTCGACAGTGCAGTTGTGTGCCAAGAGCTATCTGCATCCATGGAGAGCTTATCTGCTGGACTATGCTAGTCTACCTCAACATGCAGGTCATGGACAAAGCAGATTTTCTTCTTGGATGCCCACGTGTCCCACTTCCTATCCCTATGCCTGCTGTGGTGGCAGCTCATGGAGCAGGGTTTCTGTGGCTTCAGCTCTGTCTGGCACTGTGCTGCCGGGTGGGCTGGGCACCTGCAGCAGGGCCACCACTCCTGCAGCAGGAGTTTCCCCCTGTGGATCTCAGCCTCCAATAGCACTCACAGAGCCATGTCCCTCTCGGTCAGGGGGACATCTCCAGCCTCTGCTAGGTCATGTCTGGGGGAGTTACTTCCTCACCTTTTGCTTCTCCAGGGCTCATGCCTTTGTCTTCCCCAGGGAAAGCCAGGAAGCTCAGCTGGACCTGCAGGAACTCCTCCTGTGCTCCAGTGGCTTCCAGGCACTTGAGCGTGTCCTGCCACTTTGGGGGCACCACCTGTTCCCCCCAGTTGGTTGGGCCTTGCACTTGCTTCCTTCAGCTGCTCCAGCAGCTTGGTCTACTTCTGCAGGTGCTGCTGCAGGGCCTCCTTCTCAGAGTTCAGCAGCTCATAGGAGGCAATGTGCTTCTGACAGGTGGCTCTGAGCTCCTGCAGCTGGGCCAGGGACTGATCCTGCTGCTACTGCAGCTCCCAAGCCACATGGCTCTCTCTCTCGGACACCTCTTTCCATTCCTCTATCTTCTCCTCTAAGTGATCTAGCTGTTCCCACAGATGTTTCTTCACATGCTGCTCTGAGTCCCGGATGCTGGTGAGCTCCTCCTCACCACTCATCCTGTGGAGAGCATCCCACAGCAGGGCCAGCTATTCCTCTGGCTTTGGGTCACACACACATGCGCATCATGGGGTTCTCAGGGATCTCCTGCCAACCCTTGGCCTTCTCCTCCAGTCTCCATAGTTGCTCCCACTGCTCCGTGTTCTAGAGACAGAGCCTCTGGTTTTCCTTGACCTGGATGTGACCTTGTTCCTCCAGGTTTTTCAACTCCATTTGTGTGTGATAGCCCTGGGCCTGCAACTGCCGCTCAGCCTGAGATGACTCTATCAGCTTCCTTCTCAGTTCCCCCAGCTCATTCTCTAGGTCCAGCCTCTCCCTTTGCTCCTTCTCCTCTGTCAGTTGGTTTACCTGGTCAGTCAGCCACTGTGCCTCCTCCTTCCATGAGGACCTCTCAATGCACAGGTCCTCTGTGAAAGTGTCTCTCTCCAGATTTTCTGAGGTCACCATACATCTCAGGTTGTCCAGTAGTCTCTTCAGTACCTCCCGCCCCACCAGCACTTGTTGGAACTTGCAGATTCTGTTCTTCCTGTTACTCTTCTGTGTCCAGAGTGCTTCCAGCTTCTCCTGCAACACTGTGTTCACTTGCTCCAGGTCATTGCAGCTTCTGTTCTTTTCCTCGAGCTGAAGTGTCACATCATTCAGCTGTTCGAAGAACATTTCAATCTCCTTCTGTGCAGCAGTGATTGCAGAAGCAGCCATCTCCACCTCCGCCATATGCCACTCTGCGCCCTGCAGGTGGCAGGTGAGAGCTTCTTACTCCATTTCTGTGTCATTGGCCACCTGCTTCACTTAGGCTGTTGCAGATTGTAAATCACTTTCTGCAGAAACCAACCTCTGTATGGGTGGCTTGTGGATCTCTAGCTCTTTTTGGTTCTTCGTGTATCTCAGCTATCTTGTCCCTCTCTTTCTCCAGTCGATCCTGCAGGTCTGCCTTTTCCTGCTTCAGTGGTTGGATCTTGGCACAGAGAGCCTGGTTTTCCTCTTTTGCTGCAGTCCAGAGTGGGCACCATGTGTCGCTAGCACCTCTGCAGATCCTTGGTGGTATCACCACCCTTGATGTTCTTGACCTGTTGGCTGTGACTGTGTCCAAAGGCAGGGGAGACCTCCAGTCAGCATCACCTTTGGCTGGACCTTCCATTGAATTACCCTCCCCAGTTGTGTTTGTCTTGGGATCCCTCCCTTTTTCATGTTCTGTGTTTTCTTGAATGTTGCAGGTCTAATGGGAGGATTATTCTGCCAGTGTTCTGGCAGTAGTTTCTTGTCCACAGCTCTCTCATGGAGTCTTGTTGTTTCAGACATCTGAGAACTGGAATGGGAAAGATGGGCTGGCCACATTCCAGGCTCTTGGAAATCCTCTATTATCCTACTCAATGACAAGGATGTCAATTTCCTACTCTACTCCAAAGTTGTCTCAAGTCTCTAGCTCACCACTCAGCCACCTCTACCTTCCTCAACTGCTGGTGGTAGTGTCAACCAACAGAGGGAATCTTGATGCTTGGCAGCATGGAATGTGGGGTGGCCACCATTCTTGTATCCCATTGGTCAGAAAGAACAATGAAAGAATGGGGTGTGGCCGGAATCCTGTGATGCAGGCAGCATGGTCAGAGTCAAGATGACAGAGGCTTCCCCAGCCCCTTTCCCAGGGAACTCTCTCCAATTCTGTTGGGGACAAGAGGATGACCTGCTTTAGCTGCATGGCTGCACAGATAGTTCTGTATGTCTGTTTGTTGCCAGTCCCGGACCTTGAACTCAGGATCTGGGCACAGTCTCTAAGCTGCTTTTGCTCAAGGCTAGCCCTCGACCACAAGAGCTACACTGCTCTACTTCTGTCTTTGTTGGCACTGAAGTTGGACAGGGGTTTCAATGACTTTCTTGCCTAGGGTGAATTTGACCATGATCCTCCCATCACAGGCTTGTAAGTATCAAGGAGGACTGCTGAGAGCCACTGGTGCCTGCCTAATCATTAATCTTGCTGTTCTTGGACAGACAAGTGAGTTCCCTATCCAGAGGTTAAAATGGTGGGAGCTGGAGACCACAGTTCAAATCCTGGCCCTGCCACCTCCAAATGTCAGCAGATCCTTAGAAACTCATTACTATCTATCTATATGAATACCAATGGAATGTGATGTATGTTACGACTGAATGGACAGTTCTTGAATGATTCTGGGATAAAATTATACACAATTATAGTAAAGGACATTGACTGATTTTAATCAATACTTTATGTAACATTTAAACCATCATATTCATTAAATGTAGGCAGAATGAAATACTTAAGAATTGGGCATAACATAGTATAAAGTTGCCATTTTTTCTGCCAGGACTGGGATTGGAACTCTTGGTCTGGGTAACTCCATTGCACAGTTTGGAAAGGGGAAGCTGACCTCCTTGAAGTCAATAAATTCATGTGTGCTCTTTAGGTCTGAAATCAATCCCCAGCACTGGAAAACATCCTGTTCATGTACATTTTAAATATATGATTTATATTTATATACATATGTTGACTTCATATTGCGTTCAGTGTAGTTATTCATTTTATTTTTTGTTTCATTCATGTAATGACTTTATTTCATTGACTATTATGGCACATAGAACATTGATTACATGATTAAATAGGATATAAGTCTGCATCTGTATTCCACTTATTCCTGACACCCAAGACTTTCACAGAAAAAGAAACATGTGTTACCATCAGCTTCTTACTCCAAGTTCATTATTTGGGAGTGCTGGCATTTGAACTCATGGCCTACAGGGCCAAATTCATGAATGGCTGAGTGTCAGCATGCCATCCTGGGGCAAATTGAGCTGATAGGCAGGACCTTAGATAGAACCCCAGGGGTTGAGAAAATAAGGACATATTGACCCACAGATGGTAGTACCTAATAAATATATGTGTTTATAGAGTGCCAGAGATGTCTATCCATTATTCAGTTATATAGACTACATTTCTACAATTCTTGGGTATTTATTATTCCTCCATGTAATTAATGTTATTTTCATCCTTAATAAACTATTAAATAAATCATTATCCTGAAATTATTGCATCCTTCTGAAAAATAGTATTCTTTTAATGCTTCATAAAATATTAAATGATATCACTCAGCCGATTGAAATCATGAAGTCTAAATTTATACGAGTATCACTCATGAGCATCACATTCAACCATGACATTGATAAGATTCTATTGTTATTCCTGTGGATGAGAACGAGTCTCTTAGGATCTCCCACCTTCTGGAAGTGGCATAATTGTAGGCCTATGTTGCCGTGCAGGACTATGGCTTCCCCAATAGCCTACAATTAAAAAAAAATATTTAGCTCCCTGGTTTGCAAATCATGCCATTTTCTTCTGCCAGGCCTGGGATTTGTACTCAAGGTCTGGGTAAATATGCAGCACTGTGAGGGAAGGGAATCTGACCATGCTTGAACACAAGAAACAGGCTTGTTCCCTAGGCCTGAATTCAAGCCTCAGACCTGGAAAACATACCCCTTATATCCATATTAAAGATAGGATTTATATTTCCATACAGATATTCAGTCTATATTGTGTTTGGTGTGGTTATTCATTTTATTTCTTGTTTTATTCATTTATTTTCCAATTATTTTATTGACTCTGATGACACCTCTACATTTATAACATTGTTTACATCCTATCACATAGCATCCAAATTTGTAGATATGTTCTCCATCATGCCTGACACCAAGGACTCTCCCAGAAAAGGAAAACATGTGTCACACCCGGCTTCTTACTCCAAGATTAAATTTTTGGCTGGGATCTGAACTCAGGACCTGGCAGGCCCAATTCACGAATGGATGATTGTGAGCATTGCAGCCTCTAGCCAATGAAGCTGTCAAGTGGCTCCCAGATGCTGATATCCAGACTCAGGTTTGGCCAAAACAGTGATACATGGATAGACAGATGGTGCTATACAAATAAATATATATTGGTAAAGAGTGCCAGAGCCATCTAGCTATGATTGAATGACACCTACTATGTTCATACCAACTCTTATTCATTTATTTTACTGCCATTAAAGGAATATTATTCTTTTCATGCTTAATAAACTATTAATTAGGATGAACTAGGTTCCTAGGATTATTGCATCCAATTTTAGACTAGACTGAAGCATGAACTACTCTTTC